>NC_062525.1:485000-505000 GCF_022655615.1 Tachysurus fulvidraco
TACGCAAATCCAAACGAACCGCTTGATGTCATAGCTTCAGGGGAGGGTGTGTATTTAACACAGTTAGCTTGCGATGCTAATCTAGTCTGAGAGAAGCTGAGCACATGACACAAATCACACTGATTTCCACACTGATTTTTATTTACATATAAAATATCTGCTTCCACTGGACAGGCCACGCCCACTAGTGACATTAGTAGTGGTTGTTTCACACCTACATGACACACGTTAAAGGCAACAGGTTACTGGTGTAAATGACCCTTCATACAGTAGTGTGGAGCTGATCGTACATCTGTAACCCCAACATATTCCGATGCTCATGCTCAGTTAGCACAGTGTTTATGTAGCACATATGTAGCGTCGTTATGAACTACTGAGATGCAAACTTTAGTGCACCACCTGGAACAGCTGCTGAGAGCTTAACACTGGTCTGGAGCTGGACTAGTTTAACATATCGTCTCACTTCATTGAGGCTGCTAAACACGATTAGACGGATTAGATCAGATGTCTTTGTACTAGTCATATAATAGTCCATAGTTAAATACGACATTTTATAAATTCTTGTGTAAGAAAGTTTACTCTAGAAACTATTGGTACAATTGAGATGTGAGCACTGGTAAAGGGTTTGGCTGCTAACTGCTTTGCTATCTAACTACCACAAGGTGTCTGATTAGCGTGTACTCGGACTGTGTACTATTTTAATATTCTGTTTAGTGTTCAGGTTTGCCACTTGCTGCTAAACTCAACTTGGTTAATTAACTGGCACGTTAATGTTGTCTCAGCAGATGAAGTAGGTGCTAATCATGTAGTAGAATTGTGTGTGTTTCAGAGTAAAGGTACCACAGTAATACGTCGCTGAGGTTGTGTTTGTAGAGCTTTTAGTGTGGGTTAGATTAGTGCTGTTAGCGCATGTGTGATGCAGTGTGGAGCGTAGCTTGTGCACATCTTCAGAAATCAACACTACATGTCCAAGTGGGATACCTCCGTGGTCCGACTTCAAACAATAAAAGTAATCCCAGAGCGTAGCATGGTCATGACTTACAATGCACTTAGCTAGCTAGCTGATTGTAGCATGGTTATGACTTACAATACACTTAGCTAGCTAGCTGATTGTAGCACGGTCATGACTTACAATACACTTAGCTAGCTAGCTGAGTGTAGCATGGTCATGACTAACAATACACTTAGCTAGCTAGCTGAGTGTAGCATGGTCATGACTTACAATACACTTAGCTAGCTAGCTGATTGTAGCATGGTCATGACTTACAATACACTTAGCTAGCTAGCTGAGTGTAGCATGGTCATGACTTACAATACACTTAGTTAGCTAGCTGAGTGTAGCATGGTCATGACTTACAATACACTTAGTTAGCTAGCTAGCTGATTGTAGCATGGTCATGCCTTACATTACACTTAGCTAGCTAGCTGATTGTAGCATGGTCATGCCTTACATTACACTTAGCTAGCTAGCTGATTGTAGCATGGTCATGCCTTACATTACACTTAGCTAGCTAGCTGATTGTAGCATGTCATGCCTTACATTACACTTAGCTAGCTAGCTGAGTGTAGCATGGTCATGACAGGCTAGCTAGCCTCCTAAATGGTGAGGTTTGGGATTCAGGTCACGATTACTCACAGCTTTTATTTTTTACTGAATGTTTTTGCAGATTTTCATGCTAAGACAATTTCATATTTTTAAATATTTTATTAACTTGTTACTAACATTTTGTAAATAAATTGTATAATAACACGTGGTAGTTTTTGTCCTTTTTTGTACATTTCTTCACAATTTCATTCTGTTTAAAGGGCTGTTACACTCAGACATGCTAACTAGGCTAAATGAGTCAACCAGAATAGTTAGCATGAATGCTAAGGGTTTTTTTTTATTCATTACTAGCCACATATCTTACATGGCTCAGTTTGCCCAGTTAATGATAACCAGCTGCTAGTTTGGTTAACATTAACTGAGCAAGTTTAATGTGCTCCTATTGAAAGAAAAAAAAAGTGAGAACTCATTAGAACAATTAGCATGTTGCTAACTGTTGTGTTCTTATTTCATTGCATCCAGTGCTGAGATTTTATTACTTTAATAAAAATGGTCATTTCATCGTTATTAAATTGAGACATGGTGTAATCTACCTTATATAAGAGAAGATAAACATGCTAATGTTTACTGTCTACTACATCTAACAGTGAATTTATCACTCAAACATGATGCAAATTTCATAATTAACTTGATTTCATTATTCCATTGATTTCCTACATTAAGGCTGATTTAGTGTATTTGAGTTTTCCTTTAATAAAACATCGTCTTCCAGTTAGAGAAAAAGTGTTTGTGCTTTACTCAAAAAATGCCTAAAGTTCTGTAGTTTATTAAAATCTTGTTACTTTTTGAACTGTTCTTATTTTTCATTTAATGTTGTTCTTTCGGCGGTTTCCTTGTTCCGTGTCATCCGGTCTACGTGTTTGTTTTAACACCACTTTTACCCCAGATGCCCTATCGCTGGACCATTCGGAGGCTTTTTAATTTAATGATGTGTTTTAATACATTAAATACAGTTTAATACTCGTCTGCTGCGTGTGTTGTCCTTCCATCATAAAAGTGTTTGTAGCTGTAATCACTCATTCATTCATTTACTACCGCTTATCCGAACTTCTCAGGTCACGGGGAGCCTGTGCCTATCTCAGGCGTCATCGGGCATCGAGGCAGGATACACCCTGGACAGAGTGCCAACCCATCACAAGGCGCACACACACTCTCATTCACTCACTCACACACACACACACACACACACACACTATGGACAATTTTCCAGAGATGCCAATCAACCTACCATGCATGTCTTTGGACCGGGGGAGGAAACCGGAGTACCCGGAGGAAACCCCCGAGGCACGGGGAGAACATGCAAACTCCACACACACAAGGTGGAGGCGGGAATCGAACCCCCAACCCTGGAGGTGTGAGGCAAACGTGCTACCCACTAAGCCACCATGCCCCCCAGCTCCAATCACTTTTCTGATATTATTGACCTTCTCAGAAAGGAAGGAGCCAAACTCTGCATATATCGTCTCAAGTTTCACTAGGAATCTGACTTTAGGCAAAAAATAGCAAAAAGATTTTTTAGGTTATTGTTTATAAAGTTTGACAAGAAATTCTGTCTTGCTGTGGTGAATTCCACCTTGAGTTCCACATACTCTGTACCGCTGTTGATTTTCCTCAAGATGATTTTAGTCTGCCAGGCGTCTTACTGACTTTACAGGTCATCATCAATGACACTTAATTTCTGAGTTAAAGGACTCCAGGAGAAGATCAACAGGGTCTGCAGAAATGCTTGGCACTGAAGATATAGCCTGAGGGCATGTGGTAGCCTAGTGGTTAAGGTGCTGGGATACCAATCAAAAGGTTGTGAGTTTGAATCCCAGGTCCACCAAGCTGCCACTGTTGGGCCCCTGAGCAAGGCCCTTAACCCTCAATTGCTCAGCTGTATAAATAAATGAGATAATGTAAGTCGCTCTGGATAAGGCCGTCTGCCAAATGATGTAAATGTAAATGTAGCCTTCATAAATAACACACTAGTGTTCTCGTTAATGCATCTCTGACAGGGACAGATCTACATTCACTGATAGCAGAGATCAATATATGAAAGAACATACAGATGTGATCAGATTGTGCTACATCCTTAATAACAATGGATGAATCCAGAGTGTGTCCACGACAGACACAGGACACGACAGAGCAGCTACACCTCCACCTCTCCTAACAGCTCTACAGACAGCTCTGTTTCATTTCATTTAGCCATGATCAGAAATGATTTCTTTTTTAGTAATCAAATGTTGAACATGCTAACTGGCATTACTTTTTGTCTCGAGAGCAATCTTGGTTTGATGCCTAATAGGCCACAGATTAGATGGGTCAGCCGTACAGCTTGAGAAGACCTTAGACTATCACATGACAGAACAGAGAAAACTACAGCACACTGGGACATATCACTGAGAGCTGTTATCAGTTGTTTTTGGTTCACCTACAGCAGATGGAGGAGGGTTTTGGCCCTGGCCTTGTGGCAGTGGCCGAAGAGCTCTCACAGAAGGAGAAGGCGGGTGAGTTGAGCCCACAGGCTTTGGTGGTTGTGGTGCCTGATGATTTTTGAAGCAAACCCCCAGTTATCAAATAAAAGAGTGGGAGAATCTGGTCGGATAAATGCGATGGTAAGAGACCACCTCCAGTAGGATGGACGCATGAGCTGAACCCAGCAAGCTAACAATGTGTCACTGTCTGAGAAAGAGTTTTGTCTGCCTGTTTATCCTCGAGAGTTTTGCTGATCTCTGAGAATGGGAGATGGATAAACCTCATCCTTCATTCAAATTAAAACCAGCAGCTTTTACTGACACCATACATCTGTTGATGGGCTAAACAGAGGCCCTACTGATACATATGGCTTCCAGATTCCAGGAGGAGACAAATGAAACAATAGAGCAGAAACGTCAGCAGATGGAGGAGATAAACCACAAACATTGAGTAAGTGGTACTGGAAGTTAGCCAACTCCTGGTTACAATCTCTTGACTGCAGCATCAGTTGATAAAAACATTACCAGAACCAGCCTGAGGAGATGTAAGAGAGTAACACAGCACACACACCTTTATGGTGATGGATAAACAGCTTTCTTTGTGTTTTGTGTTTGGACAATTTGCCAGCAGGACCACCAGCAGGTAAAGGTTCTAATAGAGAATATAATCGTTTTATTGGAATATTTTACAGACATCAGTCACCTTAATAAACTACCTAAGAGCGAGCAGAGACTTGGACCATCTTCCTTCTAGCTATTATTTAAATATTAGTTAGAATATTGTTGTTCTTTTTATTACGTATTTAAAATAATGTGTTGTTTCTAACAGTGAGTTACTGATGCACGACTCAGTCATATTTTACAAAATAACCTTATTTTTACTTTAATAAATAGTTTAAAACCTGTTACCTGTCCTTCCATTAGAGAGCATCAGAGCTATTCAGAACTACACAAGCACCAGGACAGACGTTTAGGTATTGGGTACAGTTAAGAATGTAGAATAAGGTCATGCAGAATAAGGCATTAATATGTGCTTAATAAGCACTAATAAATAGTCAATATTCTATTAATATATGCTAATAAGCAACTAGTTAAATGACCCTAAAATAAAGTGTTACTGTGCATGTTATGGAAGAATGTAAGTACCTCCAGGGGGTTTGGCCTCAATGGCCTTCCAGTAAGCAGTGTGCTGTGTGTAAGTGACCGAGGAACTCAGGGTACAAATTCAACTTAAACTGCATTAAATCTTGTTGTTTTAAACACAATTATGCTGCAATATGCTGATTTTTTTTACTACATTTAAGTTCCTTGTTATAGACAACTCTGCATTTTTTTTTAATTCCCAGTTTATTTCCATGGAAAATTTCCAGCCTTGAAAATTCCCAGAATTTTGCAACCCTACTCTGAACCCCAAATTCCTAACTAGCTTTTATTTTGAGTGTGAATGCAGTCGAACCTTTGTGACTGGAGCTAAACTCAGGAAGTCAGATCAAAGTAAGTCATGTTGTTAATATTTATTTATTTAGTGCAGAAACTGAAGCTTCAAACCAGAACCAGAATCTCGGAACAAAGACAAAGCCAATTAGTTTTCCCTTCAGATCCACCCTCGAGTCTTGGTAACATGGCCACGTCCCAAATCACCTTCCACCCCAATAAACCCCACAGTACTAGAATATAATCACAGATAATTACCAAAAGGGTGGTAAATATAATGACCTTCATTTCAGTACTATGTTCCCATAATAATGATCACGGTAGCAGAAGATTTTGGATGTAGCCCTGAATCCTGAGCTACACCAGTGAGATCCTCATCCATGTCTATGTGAGGACAGTAAAGTTCTGTGTAGTCTGCGGTGGTGCAGGAAGTGAGTTAGATCTCAAATCCACAATGTTCAGGGACGACATCGCACACAAACGCTCCCACGGGACCTCTGTGACAAGACAGAACAACCACCAGGTAAAAAGAGCAGAGTGATAATCCCAAACGTCCTGTAATATCTCTACTAAACCTACTAATATACATAATGCAAGTGGGATTATAAATCATTATAAACACAGAGTGGGATTATAGTAAATCATTATAAAACACTGAGAGTGGGATTATAAATCATTATAAACACTGATAATGAGATTATAAATCATTATAAACACTGGGAGTGGGATTATAAATCATTATAAACACTGGGAGTGGGATTATAAATCATTATAAACACTGGGAGTGGGATTATAAATCATTATAAACACTGGGAGTGGGATTATAAATCATTATAAACACTGGGAGTGGGATTATAAATCATTATAAACACTGGGAGTGGGATTATAAATCATTATAAACACTGGGAGTGGGATTATAAATCATTATAAACACAGAGTGGGATTATAAATCATTATAAACACTGAGAGTGGGATTATAAATCATTATAAACACTGGGAGTGGGATTATAAATCATTATAAACACAGAGTGGGATTATAAATCATTATAAACACTGAGAGTGGGATTATAAATCATTATAAACAATGGGAGTGGGATTATAAATCATTATAAACACTGAGAGTGGGATTATACATCATTATAAACACTGAGAGTGGAATTATAAATCATTATAAACACTGAGAGTGGGATTATAAATCATTATAAACACTGGGAGTGGGATTATAAATCATTATAAACACAGAGTGGGATTATAAATCATTATAAACACTGAGAGTGGGATTATAAATCATTATAAACACTGAGTGGGATTATAAATCATTATAAACACTTAAACACTAAGAGTGGGATTATAAATCATTATAAACACTGAGAGTGGGATTATAAATCATTATAAACACTGGGAGTGGGATTATAAATCATTATAAACACTGAGAATGGGATTATAAATCATTATAAACACTGGGAGTGGGATTATAAATCATTATAAACACAGAGTGGGATTATAAATCATTATAAACACTGAGAGTGGGATTATAAATCATTATAAACACTGAGTGGGATTATAAATCATTATAAACACTTAAACACTAAGAGTGGGATTATAAATCATTATAAACACTGAGAGTGGGATTATAAATCATTATAAACACTGATAATGAGATTATAAATCATTATAAAACACTGAGAGTGGGATTATAAATCATTATAAACACTGGGAGTGGGATTATAAATCATTATAAGCACTGAGAGTGGGATTATAAATCATTATAAACACTGAGAGTGGGATTATAAATCATTATAAACACTGAGAGTGGGATTATACATCATTATAAACACTGAGAGTGGGATTATAAATCATTATAAACACTGAGAGTGGGGTTATAAATCATTATAAACACTGAGAGTGGGATTATAAATCATTATAAACACTGAGAGTGAGATTATAAATCATTATAAGCACTGAGAGTGGGATTATAAATCATTATAAACACTTAAACACTAAGAGTGGGATTATAAATCATTATAAACACTGAGAGTGGGATTATAAATCATTATAAACACTGATAATGAGATTATAAATCATTATAAAACACTGAGAGTGGGATTATAAATCATTATAAACACTGGGAGTGGGATTATAAATCATTATAAACACTGAGAGTGGGATTATAAATCATTATAAACACTTAAACACTAAGAGTGGGATTATAAATCATTATAAACACTGAGAGTGGGATTATAAATCATTATAAACACTGAGAGTGGGATTATAAATCATTATAAACACTGGGAGTGGGATTATAAATCATTATAAACACTGAGAGTGGGATTATAAATCATTATAAACACTGAGAGTGAGATTATAAATCATTATAAGCACTGAGAGTGGGATTATAAATCATTATAAACACTGAGAGTGGGATTATAAATCATTATAAACACTTAAACACTAAGAGTGGGATTATAAATCATTATAAACACTGAGAGTGGGATTATAAATCATTATAAACACTGAGAGTGGGATTATAAATCATTATAAACACTTAAACACTAAGAGTGGGATTATAAATCATTATAAACACTGAGAGTGGGATTATAAATCATTATAAACACTGAGAGTGGGATTATAAATCATTATAAACACTGAGAGTGGGGTTATAAATCATTATAAACACTGAGAGTGGGATTATAAATCATTATAAACACTGGGAGTGGGATTATAAATCATTATAAACACTGAGAGTGGGATTATAAATCATTATAAACACTGAGAGTGAGATTATAAATCATTATAAGCACTGAGAGTGGGATTATAAATCATTATAAACACTGAGAGTGGGATTATAAATCATTATAAACACTTAAACACTAAGAGTGGGATTATAAATCATTATAAACACTGAGAGTGGGATTATACATCATTATAAACACTGAGAGTGGGATTATAAATCATTATAAACACTGAGAGTGGGGTTATAAATCATTATAAACACTGAGAGTGGGATTATAAATCATTATAAACACTGAGAGTGAGATTATAAATCATTATAAGCACTGAGAGTGGGATTATAAATCATTATAAACACTTAAACACTAAGAGTGGGGTTATAAATCATTATAAACACTGAGAGTGGGATTATAAATCATTATAAACACTGAGAGTGGGATTATAAATCATTATAAACACTGGGAGTGGGATTATAAATCATTATAAACACTGAGAGTGGGATTATAAATCATTATAAACACTTAAACACTAAGAGTGGGATTATAAATCATTATAAACACTGAGAGTGGGATTATAAATCATTATAAACACTGAGAGTGGGATTATAAATCATTATAAACACTGGGAGTGGGATTATAAATCATTATAAACACTGTGAGTATCAGGATTCAGCCCGGACTTTGGCCATGTGCTTTTTTGTTTATGTTCGTGTTCACGTGTCTGCTTTTTTTTTGCTCCGTGGCAGAGGGTTTTTCCCACCCTCCCCCCATTTTGGTTTTCTGGACGTGGGTCTGGCCGCGGTGTTGGCTTGTGCTCGGCCCTTGTGCTCGGCCCTTCTGCTCAGCTGTGGACTGTGTAACAGGAGCTTCATTCTAGTTCTAATATGAAGTCTCTTTTTTAAATTCATCAGATTTTCACTGACGGAGACTTGAGGGTCTCACCTTCAGTCCAAAATCATCTTTATGGTCTCAGTGGTTTTGTCTACATCAGTGCCATGTATCTCCATGTGGAACATCTCAGCAGCATTGAGCACCTCCAACTGATGAGATTCGCATCAGATGTCACTAGGTTACTTGTTTTTCTATTTCGGACTCAACTTTATACATGAACTGATGGTGAAGACACCAGCTAATAAAATACCAGCTACCAACTAGCATAAAATTAATAATAATAATAATAATAATAATAATAATAGTACCTGAGATTTGGTTTCCTGACATGTTGATGTTCTTCAGCGTGTGTATATTTGTCAGTTGTTCAGGAAATTCACTGAAGTTATTGTTTGATAAATCAATGCTGATGAGATGCTGCATTTCTCCAACAGCATCTGGGAGTTTAGTCATCGTGTTTCCCTGTAAATCCAATTCTACACACAAATACACACACAATCATGTTCATCGTACAGTAAATAACATTCCTACAGTGTTTGATGACCTCACTGCGGTGTTGGAGTTCCGTAATGCCGTAGTATTAAAGGTGCGGTCTCCGTTGTTTGAAAGCCAATGTTGACATTTGAAATCACCCAAACAAACACGCCCCTAACCCAAATGGGTCCCACCCCTTATCGATAGCTCCACCCCACACATACACCAGACAAGTATTATGGCAGAACCTGCTGGGGCGGCCGACCGAGGGGATATTTATAACAATAGATGAACACAATGAGTAATACTGCGGTAATACAAATGTGTTTTTGTAGTGTGAAAGGTTTAGCTCCGTTTCACGCAGAAGACGACGGTCAACACCTAGAACCCGAGGCAGAGCTGATGTTAGAGACTGAGGTTGTAACGTTGCTGCTGATAACAGACTTGGAGCGTGTGCTCATGTTTCAGGCACAAAGACTTGCAGTAACACAAGTAAGTGTATTGACTGATGTCGATGTTAAAACCCCTTTCTGCTAATGTCACACATGCGCACTGAACACTCTCTCCGCCCATATTGACAAGACACGCCCCTTTCTGCTCATTGGCTACGTTTGTTTTGTTTTTGTTTTGTTTGGCGTCCCGACGCAGTTTTCCGAGACCCCACCTTTAATGTTTAGTGAATGTGCTGGATGAGCTCCTGGAGGATCACGAGGCAGGGCTGGGAGACGGATCAGTACCTGCTCACACTAACACCATGATGATGGGTTTTTCCTGGGAATAAGTGACCTCACTGACTGGACTGGTTAGTACAGCTTTTTTCCAAAATGGTTTTACTGGTAGATACTGGCTTTTGTTTAACACTGCCATGGAGTCATTACGTTTAGAAGACACCAGAACATACAGAGTTACAGAATTACCTCTTAGCTGAGTGAACATGGTGAAGAACTTGCCACCTAAAGTCTTCAGACTGTTGTTAGCCAGTGAGATTTTGTGTATTTGATCTGCAGAGCTACGTATCATCTTTAATACACCATCAGGGAAACTGATTAGCTTACAGTCGGACAGATCTAGGGAGAGAGGGAGAGAGAGAGAGAGAGAGGGAGAGAGAGGGAGGGAGAGAGAGAGATTACTCTTATCAGTATGATGTGTTCATTATCAGACATGTGGTTATATTATGTGTGAATGACGAACACACAGTGACAGTAACACACAGTGACAGTAACACACACAGTGACAGTAACATACACAGTGACAGTAACACACACAGTGACAGTAACACACAGTGACAGTGACACACAGTGACAGTAGCACACACAGTGACAGTAACACACACAGTGACAGTAACACACACAGTGACAGTAACACACACAGTGACAGTAACACACACAGTGACAGTAACATACACAGTGACAGTAGCACACACAGTGACAGTAACACACACAGTGACAGTAACACACACAGTGACAGTAACACACACAGTGACAGTAACACACAGTGACAGTAACACACAGTGACAGTAACACACACAGTGACAGTAACACACAGTGACAGTAACACACACAGTGACAGTAACACACACAGTGACAGTAACACACACAGTGACAGTAACACACACAGTGACAGTAACACACAGTGACAGTAACACACACAGTGACAGTAACACACACAGTGACAGTAACACACACATGACAGTAAACACACAGTGACAGTAACACCACACAGTGACAGTAACACACACAGTGAACAGTAACACACCAGTGACAGTAACACACAGTGACAGAACCACACACAGTGACAGTAACACACAGTGACAGTAACACACAGTGACAGTAACACACACAGTGACAGTAACACACACAGTGACAGTAACACACAGTGACAGTAACACACACAGTGACAGTAACACACACAGTGACAGTAACACACACACTGACAGTAACACACACACTGACAGTGACAGTAACACACAGTGACAGTAACACACACAGTGACAGAAACACACAGTGACAGTAACACACACAGTGACAGTAACACACAGTGACAGTAACACACACAGTGACAGAAACACACAGTGACAGTAACACACACAGTGACAGTAACACACACAGTGACAGAAACACACAGTGACAGTAACACACACAGTGACAGTAACACACACAGTGACAGTAACACACAGTGACAGTAACACACACAGTGACAGTAACACACAGTGACAGTAACACACAGTGACAGTAACACACACAGTGACAGTAACACACACAGTGACAGTAGCACACACAGTGACAGTAACACACACAGTGACAGAAACACACAGTGACAGTAACACACACAGTGACAGAAACACACAGTGACAGTAACACACAGTGACAGTAACACACAGTGACAGTAAAACACACAGTGACAGTAACACACACACTGACAGTAACACACAGTGACAGTAACACACAGTGACAGTAACACACACAGTGACAGTAACACACAGTGACAGTAACACACACAGTGACAGTAACACACACAGTGACAGTAACACACAGTGACAGTAACACACACAGTGACAGTAACACACAGTGACAGTAACACACACAGTGACAGTAACACACACAGTGACAGTAACACACACAGTGACAGTAACACACACAGTGACAGTAACACACACAGTGACAGTAACACACACAGTGACAGTAACACACACAGTGACAGAAACACACAGTGACAGTAACACACAGTGACAGTAACACACACAGTGACAGTAACACACAGTGACAGTAACACACAGTGACAGTAACACACACAGTGACAGTAACACACACAGTGACAGTAACACACACAGTGACAGTAACACACACAGTGACAGTAACACACACAGTGACAGTAACACACAGTGACAGTAACACACAGTGACAGTAACACACACAGTGACAGTAACACACAGTGACAGTAACACACACAGTGACAGTAACACACACAGTGACAGTAACACACACAGTGACAGTAACACACACAGTGACAGTAACACACAGTGACAGTAACACACACAGTGACAGTAACACACACAGTGACAGTAACACACACAGTGACAGTAACACACACAGTGACAGTAACACACACTGACAGTAACACACACAGTGACAGTAACACACACAGTGACAGTAACACACAGTGACAGTAACACACACAGTGACAGTAACACACACAGTGACAGTAACACACAGTGACAGTAACACACACAGTGACAGTAACACACACAGTGACAGTAACACACAGTGACAGTAACACACACAGTGACAGTAACACACACAGTGACAGTAACACACACAGTGACAGTAACACACACAGTGACAGTAACACACACAGTGACAGTAACACACAGTGACAGTAACACACAGTGACAGTAACACACACAGTGACAGTAACACACACACTGACAGTAACACACAGTGACAGTAACACACACAGTGACAGTAACACACACACTGACAGTAACACACACAGTGACAGTAACACACACAGTGACAGTAACACACACAGTGACAGTAACACACAGTGACAGTAACACACAGTGACAGTAACACACAGTGACAGTAACACACACAGTGACAGTAACACACACAGTGACAGTAACACACAGTGACAGTAACACACACAGTGACAGTAACACACACAGTGACAGTAACACACACAGTGACAGTAACACACACAGTGACAGTAACACACAGTGACAGTAACACACAGTGACAGTAACACACACAGTGACAGTAACACACACAGTGACAGTAACACACACAGTGACAGTAACACACAGTGACAGTAACACACAGTGACAGTAACACACACAGTGACAGTAACACACACACTGACAGTAACACACAGTGACAGTAACACACACAGTGACAGTAACACACAGTGACAGTAACACACAGTGACAGTAACACACACAGTGACAGTAACACACACAGTGACAGTAACACACACAGTGACAGTAACACACACAGTGACAGTAACACACACACTGACAGTAACACACACAGTGACAGTAACACACACAGTGACAGTAACACACAGTGACAGTAACACACAGTGACAGTAACACACACAGTGACAGTAACACACACAGTGACAGTAACACACAGTGACAGTAACACACACAGTGACAGTAACACACAGTGACAGTAACACACACAGTGACAGTAACACACACAGTGACAGTAACACACAGTGACAGTAACACACACTGACAGTAACACACACAGTGACAGTAACACACAGTGACAGTAACACACACAGTGACAGTAACACACACAGTGACAGTGACACACAGTGACAGTAACACACACAGTGACAGTAACACACACAGTGACAGTAGCACACACAGTGACAGTAACACACACTGACAGTAACACACAGTGACAGTAACACACACAGTGACAGTAACACACACTGACAGTAGCACACACAGTGACAGTAACACACACTGACAGTAACACACACAGTGACAGTAACACACAGTGACAGTAACACACACAGTGACAGTAACACACACAGTGACAGTAACACACAGTGACAGTAACACACACAGTGACAGTAACACACACTGACAGTAACACACACTGACAGTAACACACACAGTGACAGTAACACACACAGTGACAGTAACACACTGACAGTAACACACGGAGTGACAGTAACACACTGACAGTAACACACAGTGACAGTAACACACTGACAGTAACACACACAGTGACAGTAACACAGTGACAGTAACACAGTGACAGTAACACACACAGTGACAGTAACACACTGACAGTAACACACGGAGTGACAGTAACACACTGACAGTAACACACAGTGACAGTAACACACTGACAGTAACACACAGTGACAGTAACACACTGACAGTAACACACACAGTGACAGTAACACAGTGACAGTAACACACACAGTGACAGTAACACACACAGTGACAGTAACACACACAGTGACAGTAACACACACAGTGACAGTAACACACACAGTGACAGTAACACACACAGTGACAGTAACACACTGACAGTAACACACAGTGACAGTAACACACTGACAGTAACACACACAGTGACAGTAACACAGTGACAGTAACACACACAGTGACAGTAACACACTGACAGTAACACACAGTGACAGTAACACACAGTGACAGTAACACACTGACAGTAACACACAGTGACAGTAACACACAGTGACAGTAACACACACAGTGACAGTAACACACACAGTGACAGTAACACACTGACAGTAACACACAGTGACAGTAACACACAGTGACAGTAACACACTGACAGTAACACACAGTGACAGTAACACACTGGGTGACGTGATGACGTTACTGATCACACTGACTTTCATTATTTTCCTGGACCTCAGCCCCAGGTCCTGAAATTCTCTCGATTCACAGCGAGTCGCTACGTTTTTTTTTATAGCCGCGGCTCAGACAAGTTTATATTTATTCACTCGTTCACTCGTTATCATTTCTATAGCAACAGTGTGTTCAGGAGTGTGTGACCCTAACTGTCTGGGAGGTTTGTGTGTGTGTGTGTGTGTGTGTACCATGTACATAAGGAGACTCCAGTGTCAGTGGAACAGTCAGAGCTTCTCTACAGTTTCTCAGTAACAAAAGACGACAAGCTGCAAGTTTGATGTTAAATTGACTTAAAGAGAGAGAATAAAGAGTCCGGTGAGGAAACGAGTGTGTAGCTGCTTTAATCGGAGAGGAAACAGGAAGTCAATCTGAATTGTATTTTTTTGACAACTGACAAATTTTGTAGTAAAAGAGGAAAAGAACTAAAGAGCCGTTAGAGGAAAATAATAATGTTGTCTTATAGCGAGATGTCCTTTATTTATCCTCTCCACTTACCCAGGGTGTCTAACCCGTCCTCCATCGTGGTGGTGATTCTCCTCGCCACATTCGCCACCGCCTCCCCCATCCTGTGCCAGCTGGAGGAATCTAAAGGGTTTTATTCATTTTAATCAGATTTTAAATTAAATGTGTGTGTATTTCACCAGAGTGTGATGTAATGGTACAGGTGTATGTACTCAGGCAGGGGGTGTGGCCTAATGTCATTTACATTTACATTATTTAGCAGACGCCCTTATATCCAGAGCGACTTACATTTTATCTCAGTTTTATACGACTGAGCAAGTGAGGGTTAAGGGCCTTGCTCAGGGGCCCAGCAGTGGCAGCTTTGTGGACGTAGGAATCAAACTAACAACCTTCCAATTGGTAGCCCAACACCTTAACCACTAGGCTACCACATCCCCATAATATCAGGTGATTCAGGTGAGAAGTAACTGGTGGTAATGGACCAGAAGACGATGTGATAAGTGTGTGATGATTGAAACATGCTGATGATAAATGAGCTGAAGGCTGTACGCTAGTTAGCAGCATAAACACCCTGATGGCGCTGCAGTTCCAGGAGCACTTAAAATTCACTGATTGTGTCACACAGGGCCTTTTTACCCCCGGTCACTTCCTGCGTTTTCTGTGATCCGATATCTATCTGACTGTAAAAAGACCAGGTCTAAATGCCCTCCAAAACGGTTTGGAGACGGATATAAACCCGATGGTACAAACCCCTTCAGGAGGAGGTCTGGGACACGTTTCAGATGAAACTGGACAGGTGTAAATGCATGTGGTTGTTCAAGTCACATACGTCAGCACTAAACTCCTCCCAAACGGAACTACGTCACTCGCAGGTGATCTTTCACCCAGGCGTCTCGTCGGGGCTTAAAACGCGCTGCTGCCACCAGCGAAAATGCAGCAAACAGTAAACGCTGTTTTTTGTAGCATAAACGTCGTAACCAGTTTTACGTCTTCTTTTTGATCGCGTTCTTACCCCGGAAATGAGGGCAAATATATTAGCATTGTGGGCGGGAGCAGAAAGATCTGATCGATCTATTGGATCAGAGAAAACACATGAAGTGACCAGGTGTAAAAAGGCCCTCAGTGTTGGACTTGTGTAAATGTCACACACACTCTGCTGTTACTGAACCTCAGAGATTCAACACCACCCTCATCTCCTCTCCTAAATATAGATCAGACTCAACAGAGTGTAGCAGTGTGTGTGTGTGTGTGTGTGTGTGTGTGTGTGTGTGTGTGTGTGTGTGTCTGTGTGTGTGTGTCTGTGTGTGTGTGTCTGTATGTGTGTGTGTGTGTGTGTGTGTGTGTGTGTGTGTGTGTGTGTGTGTGTGTCTGTGTGTGTCTGTATGTGTCTGTATGTGTGTGTGTGTGTGTGTGTGTGTCTGTGTGTGTGTATAAATAAATCACTCTAAAGCAGAGTTTTAGTATAACACACTGCACACACATTACACATGCTGAACACACTGAGCACACACACACACTACACACACTGAACACACACACACACACTGAACACACCACAAACACTGAACACACCACACACACTACACACACACAAACACACACTACACACACAGAACACACTACAAACACTGAACACACTACAAACACTGAACACACCACACACACACACACACACACACTACACACATTGAACACACCACACACACTACACACACACACTACACACACTGAACACACACACACTACACACACTACACACTACACACACTGAACACACACACACTACACACACACACTACACACACTGAACACACACACACTACACACACTACACACTACACACACTACACACACTACACACACTACACACACACACACACACACACTACACACACTGAACACACACACACTACACACACTACACACTACACACACTAGCTCCTGATGCACGGCTCTCACCCGTTTTCTCTTCACCTGTTTATAAACAATAATCTAATGGATTTGACCACGTTATATATTGTTACACGGTTATAAACACATTATTAATGACGTTACCGGTGACACCGAAGCTCCGAGGCGTGAGTCAAAAAAATGAACCGGTTTCATTGAAGCTTTGTATCGAAGCTTGATTCGTTCTGGCAAAACCACGTGACCAATGACGTCCGAAGCATCGTTTCACACACACCCACGTGACCGCTTCGTAAGGTTTAAATTCGGCGCGCCCCCGTGTGTTGTATTGGAGTATTACATGGAATCTATTACTGTATAGCGAGTTTAGGAGAGTTTATTGTTGTGAGTTACTAAAAGATCTGAAATATGGGAACACTTTTATTTGATTTCACCCAATAAGGTGGATATAAATGGGTTTGTTGTGAAGCCGATATTTATAACTTAAATCTCACTCATCATTGGGCAATTATACGATTCAGTGTAACATTTAATGTCGTATATTTTGTCATATATATATTTATTGTATAGTAGTAATAAGTTGAAAAATATATGAATGTAAGAAAAGCCTTTTGTGCACCGCTTAATACCAATAATGATCTTTTTTTTAATAGTTCACACTTTATACTTTTGAGACAAGGTCTGTTTTTAGCTCCAGTGATTTGCTCTCAGCAGCTGGGATATAATAATAATAATAATAATAATAATAATAATAATAATAATAATAATAATAATAATAATAATAATAATAATAATACATCATCCATGTCACTCATTCAAGAACACTTACAATGTCCAATTCACGAGTTCACACTTATAAATAAGACTGTGTGTCTATAGTCATGCTGAACAGGTGGACACTATATAGTCATGCTGAACAAGTGGACACTATATAGTCATGCTGAACAGGTGGACACTATAGTCATGATGAACAGGTGGACACTATATAGTCATGCCTGACAGGTGGACACTATATAGTCATGCTGAACAGGTGGACACTATATAGTCATGCTGAACAAGTGGACACTATATAGTCATGCTGAACAGGTGGACACTATATAGTCATGCTGAACAGGTGGACACTATATAGTCATGCCTGACAGGTGGACACTATATAGTCATGCTGAACAGGTGGACACTTTGCTGATTGTTAATAAAACATCATTAAGCACAAAGCATCCATCTATCCTACAGTACAGTAGTCTATAAGGCAGATATATAATGGTGTAAAAATGTGTCTGCACTTTTTTTTCTATAAACAGTCAAAATGTCCACATTCACCCTACAAAAAGTTCTCTTTATTACATTTTTGTTTGGAGTTAACATGCGTATAATATATATATATTAACTCAGTGATTAAGGTGTCGGGCTACTGATCGGAAGATCATGGGTTCAAACCCCAGGTCCACCAAGCTGCCACTGCTGGGCCCCTGAGCAAGGCCCTTAACCCTCAGTTGTAAGTCACTCTGGATAAGGGTGTCTGCTAAATGCCATAAATGTATTGATACATTTATTTATTAATCTATCCTTAATTTGTCAATCCATTAATTTTTGTTTCTAAAATTAATATGTTGTTTGGTTGTGGAACTTTGAGTGATTGCACTTTCAGAGAGCGTGAAGGATTCAGACATGCGATTACAAAAGGTGCCCACAGAATTGGGGCCAGATGGAACATATGATGTAGGCCTGATTAAAAATTGCCCTCCAGTGACCATTGCTCCAAAATCTGATTACAGGCCAAAAAAGGCTCAATATTCCCTAAACCCAGAAGCTATAGCAGGTATAACACCGGTGTTCTACTCCCTGTTATAAGCTGGAGTTATTGTGCCATGTGAGACGTCTCCTGTACAAACCCCACTATTCCCAGTAAAGAGAATAAGAGCTCCAGGGGATCCAGAGGAGTAAAGATTCGTACAATTTAAAAGCGGTTAATAATGTGGGAGTTTGCAGTAGTCACCCAGAATGAAGTTTTACTTACAGTTAAGCTCCCATTATATTACTGAGCACAGGCGTCCGAACATACCGCACTTATAGAAGCCTGCAAATTGGCAGAGGGTAAGACTGTGACTGTGTATACTGATAGCAGGTACGCAATGGGCTTCAAACAAGACTTTGGGACATTGTGGAAACACTGCAGAAACACCTCCTGGAGGCAATCCAACTTCCAAAAGCTATTGCAGTCTGTAAATGTGAAGCACATAAACGTGATAATGACCCTTTTCACCTGAGCAGAAACAAAACTCAAACATCATGTGTCTTCTTCTATCCTAGATCTCACTGAATTACAGAGTATGAGTGATCGTGAGGAGAAACAACGCTGGAGAAAGCTGGGTGTTTGGTATGGTCCCACAGAAAAACCAAGACCACGTGTCAAATGGTGGTAACAGACATAAAGAAGCATTGGCATGTTATATTCTTTACTGATTACTCCCAGAAATTGTGTGAACGCTGTGTCATATGTGTAATAGCATTGGGAGAGGCATTCCGGTTACTCAGAGGCATTCCGGTTACTCAGAGGCATTCCGGTTACTCGGAAGCATTCCGGTTACTCAGAACACACACCCGCCAACAGAACACTTACAGATGGACTTTATTGAGCTAAC
>NC_062525.1:515000-530000 GCF_022655615.1 Tachysurus fulvidraco
AAATGAAAGACAAAACAACCTACCGTCTTAGAAACATTTACAAACTGTATGCAGTACGATAAGAAGGGGGCCGTTGGGAAGCGATCACGGATGCAGAGAATTCCTGTTATACTCATGAACAAACATTATACTCTGTTGTGTATTGTGACTTAAGTAAAGTCAGCCACATATTCACAGGTTGGAGTTTCCCGAGTCAATAACTCCTGAGCTAAACGCTGTTACTACATAAATAACACCTCTTTTCTATTGTAGTAATGTAGAGAGGCAGCTACAACACAATTCTCCTCAATATCAGCTTTCCTCAGCGTTGGACAAAATACACAAGTCTCTATGTGTGAACACCTAAGAGACAGATTCCAAGGGACCGTCTGCAAAGTGCAGAACCTGAAAAGTGAATACTTTAAAACAGTCAATAACTTCGCTGTAATACACTGTACTATTTTTTTATATGAAAAATCATAAAACTTAAACAAAAAGACATTTCCCCCAAATAAGTGTTGTAGTGTAACTATCAGGACATCAGTGGTGTGTGAGCTGGTGACAGTACAGTGTATTACAGTGTGTGTGAGCTGGTGACAGTACAGTGTATTACAGTGTGTGTGAGCTGGTGACAGTACAGTGTATTACAGTGTGTGTGTGAGCTGGTGACAGTACAGTGTATTACAGTGATGTGTGAGCTGGTGACAGTACAGTGTATTACAGTGTGTGTGTGAGCTGGTGACAGTACAGTGTATTACAGTGTGTGTGAGCTGGTGACAGTACAGTGTATTACAGTGTGTGTGTGAGCTGGTGACAGTACAGTGTATTACAGTGTGTGTGAGCTGGTGACAGTACAGTGTATTACAGTGTGTGTGAGTGTGTGACAGTACAGTGTATTACAGTGTGTGTGAGCTGGTGACAGTACAGTGTATTACAGTGTGTGTGAGCTGGTGACAGTACAGTGTATTACAGTGTGTGTGAGCTGGTGACAGTACAGTGTATTACAGTGTGTGTGTGCTGGTGACAGTACAGTGTATTACAGTGTGTGTGAGCTGGTGACAGTACAGTGTATTACAGTGTGTGTGAGCTGGTGACAGTACAGTGTATTACAGTGTGTGTGAGTGTGTGACAGTACAGTGTATTACAGTGTGTGTGAGCTGGTGACAGTACAGTGTATTACAGTGTGTGTGAGCTGGTGACAGTACAGTGTATTACAGTGTGTGTGAGCTGGTGACAGTACAGTGTATTACAGTGTGTGTGAGCTGGTGACAGTACAGTGTATTACAGTGTGTGTGAGCTGGTGACAGTACAGTGTATTACAGTGTGTGTGAGTGTGTGACAGTACAGTGTATTACAGTGTGTGTGAGTGTGTGACAGTACAGTGTATTACAGTGTGTGGTGTGTGTGAGCTGGTGACAGTACAGTGTATTACAGTGTGTGTGACAGTACAGTGTGTTACAATGTGTGTGAGTGTGTGACAGTACAGTGTGTGAGTGTGTGACAGTACAGTGTGTTACAGTGAAGTTACTGTTTATAGTGTTCGCTTTTCAGGTTTTGCACTTTGCAGACGGTCCCTTGCAATCTGTCTCAGGTGTGTGTGTGTGTGTGTGTGTGTGTGTGTGTGTGTGTGTGTGTGTGTGTGTGTGTGTGTGTGTGTGTGTGTGTGTGTGTGTGTGTGTGTGTGAATATACAGGAAAAATCGACTTAAATTGTAAAAATTGTGAACAAATCGGGTACATCCTACATCCAAGTCCTCGGCTACCTTAATGGACAAGTAGATACAGCACTTCTAACCCCATGCTGTCCTGACCAAAAAAAGTCCACCAGAAGCCTCTGAATGTTCTTGATGACAGATCCAATATGGCCATTTTAATGCCACAGTGAGATCCTATAACACACTGGTCCCCAACCTTTTTTTCGCTGCGGACCGGTCAATGGTTGATAATTTTACCGCGGCCCGCTGGTGGTGGGGGGTGGTGGTGGCGGCTATACAATAAAATTAAAATGAATAATTTTAATGTAATTGTATGTAAACATGCCTTTTTAACTCACTACAATACTAAACCAATGAGAACCCTGAGCTTGTTTCTTTACAACGAGACGGTTCCATCTGGGGTAACAGGAGACAATGACACCCGAAGTGTGTCGCTTATGTCCAGTTTATTCTGTGGTTTTGTTTCGGTTGCCGTCACTGCAGAAATCCCCGCTTCACACAGATAGCATGTCGGAAATGGCGATAGGGATGTAAGTGCTGTGGTGACAATCTCAGGGTATTCCGCCATGACTTTAATCCAGAACACCGGCAGAGTTTCTAACTTTCTAACGACGTCTGTTTCGTGCTCATTTTTGCTAATTTGTGGGTTAAATTTGAGCAAACACAATATACACGTACACCAAGCACTGTTAAACATGACAAAGTACCGGTGAACAGAGAGAAGAGCGATACACACCTTCTCTCTCCACCAAAGCTACAACACCACTGCCGCTCGCAGCCGCTCAGCTCCAGACGTCACCTAAACACGGCCCGATATCATGATATTTTGCGCATGCGCGGTATCGGTGCGGCTTTAGGTGACGTCCATGGAAAGTCGCACAAACCCGAGAGAAATACACCACAGTAAATAACATGGGAAAAATTTAATGTTCCTTGGGCGGCCCGGTACCATTTGGTCCACGGCCCGGGGGTTGGGGACCACTGCTATAATCCATAAGATCTTATAGTCCGTAGGCTTCTAACCAGATCTCCAGTATAATAATGTAGGGCACTTATTTTGGCAGCGGTCAGAACTCTGCTCTTTCGCAGCTCTTAGGAAAGCAGCCAGTCTGTATAAAGGTCACTAGCATTTAAATTAATCTTTTAAAACAACATCCCAGAATTACATGTAGAACTCAGAGAGAAGGTCCAGGGGTCCGGGGCATAGAACCTTCTCATACAGCTTTTGTAACCTCCTCAAATGGTGATGCAGGATCAAGGTCCTGTTGTTGAAGTGTAAGCTTTCAGAGATTGTGGAAGTTCAGCTCGACTTTGTGGGACCTCAACAGTGTAGAGTTTGGAGTAGAAATCTTCAGCTAATCTTCTCATTTCTGAGGAATCGGAAGTGACAGAACCTTCAAACCATCTGCTTGTCCTGGTTGGTCCTTGTCTCTAAACTGAAACCTTTATTTGGGACCATCAGATGTCTCTAATGCGAGTGAAACATGGCTCCTTTTGCTTTGTCCTGAACGGTCGACGGCCGACGGTCACACTCGCGTCTGTCACACACACCTGAAGCCGACGGTCACACTCGCGTCTGTCACACACACCTGAAGCCGACGGTCACACTCGCGTCTGTCACACACTCCTGAAGCCGACGGTCACACTCGCGTCTGTCACACACACCTGAAGCCGACGGTCACACTCGCGTCTGTCACACACACCTGAAGCCGACGGTCACACTCGCGTCTGTCACACACTCCTGAAGCCGACGGTCACACTCGCGTCTGTCACACACACCTGAAGCCGACGGTCACACTCGCGTCTGTCACACACTCCTGAAGCCGACGGTCACACTCGCGTCTGTCACACACACCTGAAGCCGACGGTCACACTCGCGTCTGTCACACACACCTGAAGCCGACGGTCACACTCGCGTCTGTCACACACACCTGAAGCCGACGGTCACACTCGCGTCTGTCACACACACCTGAAGCCGACGGTCACACTCGCGTCTGTCACACACACCTGAAGCCGACGGTCACACTCGCGTCTGTCACACACACCTGAAGCCGACGGTCACACTCGCGTCTGTCACACACACCTGAAGCCGACGGTCACACTCGCGTCTGTCACACACACCTGAAGCCGACGGTCACACTCGCGTCTGTCACACACACCTGAAGCCGTGATGGAGGGACGGATGCTGCACCTTAGGACCAGGGAAGCTCACCAGTCACCACTAAGTCTTAATAAACCTGAACAACACCAGAAAAGAGAGAAAGGGAAATGTGTTTACTTTGTAATAGAGAGAGGGAGAGAGGGAGCGGGAGAGAGAGAGAGGGGGGGGGGAGAGAGGGGGGGAGGGAGCGGGGGAGAGAGAGAGAGAGGGAGCGGGAGAGAGAGAGAGGGGGGAGAGGAGAGCAGGAGAGACGAAGAGGGGCATGGGACGAAGAGGGGGGGAGAGAGAGAGGGGCGACGACGAGAGAGAGAGGAAGGGAGAGGGGAGAGAGGAGGTGGGGCGACGAGAGGGAGAAGAGAGAGAATGAGGGGGCGGAGAGAGGGAGAGGCGAGAGAGGGCAGGGGATTGAGAGGGCAGAGGGAGGGAGAAGAGTAGGGGAGGGGGGGGAGCTAGGGAGCAGGAAGGAGATGGGAGAAAAGCGAGCCGAGGGGGGAGAGAGGGACTCGGTGAGACGATGGGGGAGGGAGATGAGGGGGGGGAGAGGGCAGCCGGGAAGAGGGGGGGGGTTAGTGGGAGCAGGCGAGGACGGAGAGGGGGGGAGAGGGAGGAGAGGGAGAGGGGGGAGAGGGAGGGGGGAGAGGGAGAGGGAGGGGGGAGAGGGAGTGGGGGGGGGAGGGGGGGGGGGGAGAGGGGGAAGAGAGGGGGGGGGGAGGGGTGAGGCGGGAGAGAGGGGGTGGGGAGAGAGAGAGGGAGAAAGAAAGAGGGAGAGAGGGAGGGGGAGAGAGGGGGGGGGGAGGGGGAGAGAGGGGGGGGAGAGGGAGCGGGAGAGGGAGGGGAGAGAGGGAGCGGGAGAGAGGGGGGGGGAGAGGGGGGGAGAGGGGGGGGAGAGAGGGAGCGGGAGAGAGGGAGCAGGAGAGGGGGAAGAGAGGGAGCAGGAGAGGGGGAGAGAGGGGGGGGGAGAGAGGGAGGGGAGAGAGGAGGGGGAGAGGGGGGGGGGAGAGAGGGGGGGGAGAGGGGGAGAGAGGAGAGGGAGCGGGAGGGGGGGGAGAGAGGGGGGGGGAGAGAGGGAGGAGGGAGGAGGGAGGAGAGAGAGGGGGGGGGAGAGGGAGTGGGAGAGGGGGGGAGAGGGGGAGCGGGAGAGAGGGGGGGAGAGAGAGAGGGGGAGAGAGAGAGAGAGAGAGGGAGCGGGAGAGAGGGGGGGAGAGAGGGAGCGGGAGAGGGGGGGAGAGGGGGGGGAGAGAGGGAGCAGGAGAGGGAGCGGGAGAGAGAGAGAGGGAGAGAGGGAGCGGGAGAGAGAGAGAGGGAGAGAGGGAGCAGGAGAGAGGGGGGGGGAGAGGGAGTGGGAGAGGGGGGGGAGGGACAGAGAGAGAGAGAAAACAACTCTAAAAGAAAAAAGCTATGAAATCAGTATACAGTGAGGTAAAATCTGTCATTAACACACACACTCAAAAAAAAAAGAGAAAGAAAAAGGGAAAAGAAAAAAAAAAGAAAGAAAAAAAGAGGAAAGAAAAAAAAAAAAAGAGAAAGAAAAAAAAAAAAGGAGTAATAAAAAAAAAATAAAGAAAAAAAAGAGAAAGAAAAAAAAAAAAGAAATGAAAAAAAGAGAAAGAAAAAAAAAAGAAAGAAAAAAAGAGAAGTAGAAGAGAAGAGAAAGAGAAGAGATAAAGAAGATGAGTAAAGTAAAACAAGAGAAAAAAGGAGAGAGAAAAGAGATGAGTAGCAAAGAGATAAAGAAACAAATAGAACGCAGAAGCGATGTAAAAGACATAAATAGGGCAAAAAATATGAAAGAAAAAAGAAGAAATGAAAAAGAAAGAAAGAAAATAAAGCAAAGAGAAAAGGAAAAAAGAAAAAAGAGAAATGACAAAGTAGCAGAGAAAAAGAAAGTTTAAACAGAGAATGCAAAAAGAGAAAGAGAAACAAAAAACAAAGGAGAAAGGAGATAGAAATAAGAAGTATGAATAAAAATAATTAAACACAAAAAAGATAGATACAAATAACGACAGAATATTAGAACAGAGATAGATTAAATAGTAGAAATAAGAAAAATTGATATAATAGAAATAAAAAAATAGAAATATGATTAAAAGAGTCATAACTATATTATAATATCTATAATAGTAAAAACAAGAAAAAGTAAATATATAACGGGGTGAGATAAATCAAATAGAGTATAGCATGAGAGAAGTAAATTAATTGTAGACAGATACAGATATATAGAACAAAAAGATAAAAAAGTGAAAGAAAAAATAATAGAAAGGAAAGAAAATATAATATAAAAATAAAGAATGAGAGAAAGAGAAAAAGAAAGAGGGAAAAAGACAGCACAGAAAGAGTACAAAACACATAGAAACAAGTCACTACAAAAACAGAAGACTACATTACACACTGATAGACACACACATCATATTGACTACACAGACAGTACTCGAAAACACTACACAGACACAGACCTAGATAGACACACAGACTCTCACTAATACACACACTCACTAGACACAGCACACGAAAAAACAGGACTACAAAAATACACTACTATCTACACACACTCTACACACACTCACTACACACACTGAGTTACCACACTCCCACTACACGCACACACACTCACTACGCACACTTTCACTACACACTCACTACACACACACTCTCACTACAGACACACACACGACGAACACACTACACACAGCACGATCCACACTACGCCGCACGACACACATCACACGCGCAACGACACACAACGCACGACACACACCACACGCACGCGCACGACACAACACACACGCACGACACACACGCACGACACACACGCCGGCAGACACGCACGCACACACACACGCTCACGACACACACACCACGCAGACACACACACACGCACGACACACACCCCGCGCACGAGCACCACAAAAACCGGCGCCCAGACGAGCACCACACGCGCACTGACACACACACGCGCACGACCCACACACACGACGCGCCCGATCACACACGCACGACACCACGACACGCGCGCACGACACCCACACGCGTCACGACACACACGCACGCACACACTACAAGCGCACGACACACACTACGCGACACACAAGCGACACACAGACGACACACACGCTCACGACACACACGCACGCTACACTACCACACGCGCACGAACCACACACACGCAGGGACACACACACGCGCACGACACACACACGGGCATCGACTAACACACGCGCGCACGACACACACGCGCACGACACAGCAGCACAGACGCACACACACACTCCCACGCACACACACACACACTCCACAACACACACCGCTCACACACACACTCCACGACACACACACTCCACACCACACACACTCCACGAACACACTCACACACACACCAACACGCATCACACACACACACACACTCACGACACACACACACGCACTACACACACCCCTCACTACACACACACACGTCACTCACACACACCACACACACACACACACACACAAAAACACACACTCACACACACACACACACACACTAACACACACTCTCTCACTAACACACACTCACTACACACACACTAACACACACACACTAACACACACTCACAACACACACTCTCACTACACACACACTCTCACTAACACACACTCACAACACACACTCTCACTACACGCACACACACTAACACACACACACTCACTACACACACACACACACACACACACACACTAACACACACTCACTACACACACATTCACTACACACACACTCTCTCACTAACACACACTCACTACACACACACTAACACACACACACTAACACACACACACTCTCACTGACACACACTCACTACACACACACACACACACACTAACACACACTCACTACACACATTCACTACACACACACACTCTCACTAACACACACTCACTACACACACACTCTCACTAACACACACTCACCACACACACACACACTAACACACACTCACTACACACACACTCTCACTAACACACACACACTCTCACTAACACACACACACTCTCACTAACACACACTGTCACTACACACACACTCTCACTACACACACACTCTCACTACACACACACACTCTCACTACACACACACTCTCACTACACACACTTTCACTACACACACTCTCACTACACACACACACTCACTACACACACACACTCTCACTACACACACACACACACACACTACACACACACACACACTACACACACACACACACACTACACACACACACACACACTACACACACACACACACACACACTACACACACACACACACACTACACACAACACACACACTACACACACTCACTCACACACTCACTCACACACACACACACACACACTCACTACACACACACACTACACACACACTCACTACACACACACTCACTACACACACTCACTACACACACACTCACTACACACACACACACTCACTACACACACACTCACTACACACACACACACTCACTACACACACACTCACTACACACACACACTCACTACACACACACTCACTACACACACACACACTCACTACACACACACACTCACTACACACACTCACTACACACACTCAGTACATACACTCTCACTACACACTCTCACTACACACACACACTCACTACACACACACACACACTCACTACACACACACTCTCACTACACACACACACTCTCACTACACACACACACTCACTACACACACACACTCTCACTACACACACACTCTCACTACACACACTCACTACACACACACACTCTCACTACACGCACTCTCACTAACACACACACACACTCTCACTAACACACACACACACTCTCACTAACACACACACACTCTCACTAACACACACTGTCACTACACACACACTCTCACTACACACACACTCTCACTACACACACACTCTCACTACACACACACACTCTCACTACACACACACTCTCACTACACACACACTCACTACACACACACTCTCACTAACACACTCTCACTACACACACACTCTCACTAACACACACTCACAACACACACTCTCACTACACACACACTCTCTCACTACACACACACACTCTCACTAACACACTCTCACTACACACACACACTCTCACTGACACACACACACACACTAACACACACACTAACACACACTCACTACACACACTCACACTCACACACTCACACACACACACACACACACACACCACACACACACACACACCACACACACACACACCACGAAACACACACACAACAACACACACACACACACACACACGACAAACACACACACAGACAACACACAACACACACAACAACAACACACGCACGAACACACACACACACACACACACGCACACACACACGCACGACACACACACGCACGACACACACACGCACACGAACAACACACACGCACGACACACACACAACACGCACGACACACACACGCACGACACACAACACACACAACACACCACGACAACACACACGCACGAAACACACACACACACGACACACACACACAAACACACGACACACAACACACACAACACACACGACACACACGACACACACAACAAACACAAACACAAAACCACGACACAACAACACACACAAACACACACACACGAAAACACACATAACACACACACACGCACGAACACACACACACACAGCACACAACACACACACACACACACCACGACAAACACAAACACACAACACACAACAAAAAAGACAACAAAATATATGACACGAAATACACAACATAACTAACAGAAAAAAAAAGAAAGAAAAAAAGGAGAGAGAGAAAGAAAAAAGAAAGAGAGAAAGAGAGAAAGAAAAAAAAGAGTAAAGACAGAGAAGAAAAAAAGGAAAAGAAAAACAAAAGAGAAAGAGAAAGAGAGAGAGAAAGAGAAGAAGACAGAGCGAGAGAGAAAGAGAGAAAGAAAAAAAGACAGAAAGAGAAAGAGAAGAGAAGAAAAAAAAGAAAGAGAGAAAGAGAGAGAAAGAAAAAAAAGAGACAGAAAGATAAAGAGATAAAGAGAGAACGACATATAATACACAGAGAGACTAGCACGAACAAAAACGAAACCGATAGACATAAACACAACACACACACATCAATACAAAATCTCACTAACACACACTCACTAACACACACACACTAACACACACACACTAACACACACACACTAACACACACTCTCACTACACACACACTCACTACACACACTCACTAACACACACACACTAACACACACACACTAACACACACTCACTACACACACACACTCACTACACACACACTCACTAACACACACACACTAACACACACTCACTACACACACACACTCACTACACACACAATGTAAACGAGTCTTTTTGCCTCTCTGACAATAAAGTTGATCAGTTTCCCATTTCTGTGTTTGTTGTTTTTTATAAACAGCTCATAAAGACTACGTACCTGAGACCACGTTACACTGATGTGTTCTCAGCAGCTCAGTTTCTGTTTCCTCCTCCTACTAAAGGCTCTTCTAGGAGCCAGTATAGTGAGGCGGGGGCCCTGGGATCCACATTTTGTCCTTTGAATTCTTTTGTCCACTTTCCTACAGCAGGTCCACTTTCCTACAGCAGGTCCACTTTCCTACAGCAGGTCCACTTTCCTACAGAAGGTCCAGTCTCCTACAGCTATGGCTTCATTTTTTCTCCAGTCGATTCTCGATGAGGAAACTTGGTTAAAATCAGAAACGACTTTTTCTAAAACCTTAATTCCACTTTGAGTTTGTACTAAAACCTCCATTTGTTTATACTCATCTCCTCCATCACCATTTGTTACCCTGCTGCCACGGGCAAAGACAAGAGCAGAACGCAGAGTGATCACTAATGCCCACAGACACAATCCATCATGTAAGAGCAGCACCTGGTGAGTCACACACTAAAGTGTGTGTGTGTGTGTGTGTGTGTGTGTGTGTGTGTGTGTGTGTGTGTGTGTGTGTGTGTGTGTGTGTTCATGAAAGTGTGTAATTTTCGTTCTCAGATTAACTTCACTGATAAAGTAATAAGATAAAGTTCTCCTCTCTAAAGTGTGAATTGTGTAACACACACACACACACACACACACACACACACACACACACACACACACACACACATTCACTCACCGGGAAAAGCAACACTGCCCCAAGTGGACACGAGCAGAAAGACACCAACTAAGCACTTTTATATTAATTTAATGTGGATTGTGTAGGTAGTTATAAACACATACTGTAACACTGCAGGTGTGTGTGCCCGTGTGTGTGTGCCCGTGCCCGTGTGTGTGTGTGTGTGTGTGTGTGTGTGTGTGTGTGTGTGTGTGTGTGTGCGTGCGTGTGTAATATACATTAATCCATCTGTTAGATATAGAACAGCAGACAGGAAACGTGTGTAGCATATGATATGAAGGTCTAGGCAATACTTTAGTGGGTGCACACACACACACACACACACACACACACACACACACACACACACACACACACACATGCGCGCATGCACACACACATATGTGCACATGTACACACGCACGCACACTCTCCTGGACTGTGTAAAAGTGCAAGCTGCATTCACATTCAGCTTGCATGAATTTTGAAACACACACACACACACACACACACACACACACACACACAGTCTTTCCTTGCTCCCCTGCCTTGTCTCTTCCTGTCACCCTTTAAACAAAACTAATGGAACACTTAATCATCCGTCTGTCTCTCTGTTTAACACTTATAGACTGTGTGTGTGTGTGTGTGTGTGTGTGTGTGTGTGTGTGTGTGTGTGTGTCGGTTGGGGTAAGTATGTCTTTCTTCTTGAGGAATCCTTTTTCCCGTCTGATATCTGTCCTCCTGTCCTTTGTCCTCCTGTAGTTCTTTTTCTGATCCTTATTCTTTTTTTCTTGTCTTTTCAACTATTTTCATTGTACTACATACTGTGTGTGTGTGTGTTTTTATCTCTGTGTGTGTGTGTGTGTGTAAGTGTGTGTTTTATTGTGTGTGTGTGTGTGTGTGTGTGTGTGTGTTTTTATCTGTGTGTGTGTGTTTTAGTGTGTGTGTGTGAATTGCGTACCGTAATCGTACATCCCATTAGCTGCAGTGTGTGATTTGTGCTCCCGTGTGTGAGGAAGGTTTTACACACTCACACCTTTTTAATTCATGTGAAAATCTGTGTGTGTGTGTGTGTGTGTGTGTGTGTGTGTGTGTGTGTGTGTGTGTGTTAGATGGAGGATGTTATTAGACAGTTGAGGGTGTGTGATGTGGAGGAAGCTTAAGTCACTCTGTAACTGTCAGCTGTGTATATAACTGTGTGTTTGTGTCTGCATATGTATATATGTGTGTGTGTGTGTGTGTGTGTGTGTGTGTGTGTGTGTGTGTGTGTGTGTGTCCTATGCTGCAGTGGGCTTGCTGGTGAGTAAGACTGAAAGGTTCCGCCTCCACATCCTCTCCACACACACAGATTTGCCATGTTTCCTTTGCTGATGTAAGTGTGTGTCTTCCTTTTGTACTCTGCTGCGTTAAACACTGGCTCTCAGTGTGTAACCACACACACACACACACACACGCACGCACACACACACACACGCACGCACGCACGCACACACACACACACACACACACATTGAATGGATGGTTGAAGTTCGGGTTGGTATACACTAAGTTGGACGACAGAAACGGAGACAGGTACGGAACAAGATTTTGTGTGTGTGTGTGTGTGTGTGAGTGTGTGTGTGAGTGTGTGTGTGAGTGTGTGTGTGTGTGAGTGTGTGTGTGTGTGTGTGTGTTGGCGTACTAACAGAATTCTGATAATCATCTGTAAATGTAGTTATATTAATCCATAGCTTCAGAATTCAGTAGTTTTTTCAGTTATGAGTCAGGAATAGGGAGCCTGTGTAGGGAGCCTGTGTCAGGAGCCTATGTAGGAGCCTGTGTCGGGAGCCTGTGTCGGGGGCCTGTGTCGGGGGCCTGTGTCGGGGGCCTGTGTCGGGAGCCTGTGTCGGGGGCCTATGTAGGAGCCTGTGTCGGGGGCCTGTGTCGGGAGCCTGTGTCGGGAGCCTGTGTCAGGAGCCTGTGTCAGGAGTCTGTGTAGCCTGATCGAATAGCTCTGATCATTTAGAATAAAATGTGTTCCATTTGGAATCCAGTCCTAAATTTGGTGATTTTGTGACATGTACAGAATTTGACCACTAGGGGGGCAGGTCAGAGCCCAAACATTCTGATTCTGCAGGTTTCCATAGCAACATTCTTACATGTTCCTAATTATTCTTCCCTTAATCATTAAGATCTTTTTATAATTACTATGATGGAAGATCCAGAACAATAAACACTGACCAGACGTCACACTTTAACGTGATGTACAGAATCACTGAGAGTCGATTCAGCGAGTCGAATGTAAAGAACCATAAAACTAACACATCTCTCGTACAGTGAACTTTAACACCTGATCTGTGTGTGTGTGTGTGTGTGTGTGTGTGTGTGTGTGTGTGTGTGTGTGTGTGTGTTTAATCATCTCCATTACAATAAACGCAGAATCAAGATTAAAAACTTGAAGCAGCTTTAATCCGTTCTCTATGAGAATAAACCATAATGTGAACATGTCACCGGGGCGTGAAGGGGTTTTATTACAGAAACTAATCCCGTCTGAACAGGGCTGTAGGTGACGAGGGAGATGCAGAGGAACGTTTACAGTGTAGGAGTCAAGTTTCTGAATCTGATTCAGAGTTGAATGCAGTATTTGTGTAATGGAGAGACAGTAGAGATCAGACCGTGATGCTGGATGTTGTTCAGTCTAAAACTCTCCGAGACAGAAGGATCCGTCAGATATTTTAGACTTTACAGGATGAAGTGATTTATAGTTAAAGAAAAATAACAGTTTACTAGGACACCAACACCACGGTCAAACCTTTGGTGCTTTTGGCATGTGGGCAGGTGTCAAATCCTGCTGGAAAATGACATCAGCATCAAAACTGCTCAGCAGAAGGAAGCATGAAGTGATCTAAAGTTTCTTGTAAACGTGTGCAGTGACTTTGGTCTTCACAAACACAGTGGACCAACAGCAGCAGATGACATTGTACACCAAAATCATCACAGACTGTGGAGACTTAACACTGGACTTAAAGCAACTTGGGCTATGAGCTTCTCCAACCTTCATCCAGACTTTAGGACCTTGGTTTCCAAATGAAATACAAAACTTGCTCTCATCTGAAAAGAGGACTTTGGAGCACTGGACAGTTCAGTTCTCCTTCTCCTGAGACCAGCTAAGACGCCTGACATTGTCTGTGGTTCAGGAGAAGCTTAACAAGAGGAACACAACTGTAGCCAGATTCCTGACACGTGTGTGTGTGGTGGCTCTTGATGCCTCGACCTCAGTCCTGTCCATTCACCCAGATTATTGGATGGATTTTGCTTGACAAAGCTGAGGTTCTCTCGGTTGGTTGTGCACCAAAATGATCACAATCAAAAGAACCAAAGACTTAAACTGCTTCAGTCTGTGTACTGAATTTATATAATACACAAGTCTCACTATTCTGAGCTGAATTACTGAAATAAATAAATGAACTTTTCTTTGAAATTCTAATTTATTGAGACAGACCTGTCTATATATGTGTGTGTGAGTGTATGTGTGTGAGTGTGTGAGTGTGTGTGTGCGTCTGTGTGTGAGTGTGCGTCTGTGTGAGTGTGCGTCTGTGTGTGTGCGTCTGTGTGAATGTGTGTGCGTCTGTGTGAATGTGTGTGCGTGTGTGTGTGTGTGAATGTGTGTGCGTGTGAGTGGGTATGTGTGTGTAAGTGTGTGTGTGGGTGGGTGTGTGTGAGTGAGTGTGTGTGTGTGTGTGGGTGTGTGTGTGTGCGTGTGTGTGTGTGTGTGGGTGTGTGTGAGTGTGTGTGTGAGTGTGTGTGCGTGTGAGTGTGTGTGAGTGTGTGTGTGGGTGTGTGTGTGTGCGTGTGTGTGTGTGTGTGGGTGTGTGTGAGTGTGTGTGTGAGTGTGTGTGCGTGTGAGTGTGTGTGAGTGTGTGTGCGTGTGAGTGTGTGTGCGTGTGAGTGTGTGTGTGAGTGTGTGTGAGTGTGTGTGCGTGTGAGTGTGCGTG
>NC_062525.1:535000-557500 GCF_022655615.1 Tachysurus fulvidraco
GGCAGCGATATGGCGTCTCCCCCTCCGGGGGGCCGCGATATGGCGTCTCACCCTCCGGGGGGCAGCGATATGGCGTCTCACCCTCCGGGGGCAGCACTTTCCCTCTCACCCCGGAATGGTCTCCAGTGTGTTCCGTATATAAACGCGTCAATGGAGGATGTTGTTAATGACTGGTATACTCTACACTCTACACTGAACTCTACACTGGACTCTACACTGGACTCTACACTGGACTCTGCACTGAACTCTACACTGGACTCTACACTGAACACTACACTGGACTCTACACTGAACACTACACTGGACTCTACACTGAACTCTACACTGGACTCTACACTGGACTCTACACTGGACTCTGCACTGAACTCTACACTTAACTCTACACTGGACGCTGCACTTAACTCTACACTGGACTCTACACTGAACACTACACTGGACTCTACGCTGGACTCTACGCTGAACACTACACTGGACTCTACACTGGACGCTACACTGAACTTTACACTGTACTCTGCACTGAACTCTACACTTAACTCTACACTGGACGCTACACTGAACTCTACACTGGACTCTACACTGAACACTACACTGGACTCTACGCTGGACTCTACGCTGGACTCTACACTGGACTCTACACTGGACTCTACACTGGACTCATGGACTGTCACTAGAGGTCATTACGTCTGGAACCCTTCATGAAGACACCAGTTAAGGACGTGTTCCTTGGAGTTGCCAGCGTACAGATTTAACTTTTTCTCCCAGTTAAAACCCTTAAAGAAGTGGAGACTAAACACCGAGTTTGGAGACATTTTGGAGACATTTTGGAGACATTTTGGAGACATTTTGGAGACATTTTGGAGAGTACAAATCCCTTCTACAACACTTAGCTATTGATCACATCGTGGTTAGTTATGACACTGAGTACTGTATGTGGGATATAATAATCATTTCTTATAAAGTTAAATACAATGTTTGTTTAATTCTTTCTTATAATGATCTGCTTTTTTGTATTGATTTTCTAAGTTGCTACAGTATGATATTATGTTCTTTCTTTCTTTCTTTCTTTCTTTCTTTCTTTCTTTCTTTCTTTCTTTCTTTCTTTCTCTTTTATTTATTTACACATTTATTTCTGTATATATATCTTGCCTTTTTCCTGTTTTTGTCTGATACGTCTACATAGTTTAATTTGTACTGAATGGGTGTTTTACCAAAAGTCTCTTTCTCTCTCCACCCCCCACCCCCCACCCCGCAGGAGGTGATAGTTTTCTGTGTAAGGGAGGAGCCGGTGGTGTTCCTGTGTGTGGAGGATGACTTTGTTCCGTACACTCCAAGGAAAAAAGAGAACCTGCATGAAAACCTTCAGGGTCTGAGTAAGAACATTCATGTGGAGAACCTCGAACTTAACATCAGGAAAGAGGTGACAATACACACACTAATGCACATTAATACACACATTAATACACACTGTAACACACACTAATGCACATTAATACACACATTAATACACACTGTAACACACACTAATGCACATTAATACACACTGTAACACACACTAATGCACATTAATACACACATTAATACACACTGTAACACACACTAATGCACATTAATACACACTGTAACACACACTAATGCACATTAATACACACTGTAACACACACTAATGCACATTAATACACACATTAATACACACTGTAACACACACTAATGCACATTAATACACACTGTAACACACACTAATGCACATTAATACACACTGTAACACACACTAATGCACATTAATACACACTGTAACACACACTAATGCACATTAATACACACATTAATACACACTGTAACACACACTAATGCACATTAATACACACTGTAACACACACTAATGCACATTAATACACACATTAATACACACTGTAACACATACACACTGTAACACACACTAATACACACTGTAACACATACACACTGTAACACACACTAATACACACTAACACACTAATACACACTGTAACACATACACACACATACACACTGTAACACACACAAATACACACTGACACACTAATACACACTTTCCCACTGTACACACATGAAACTGTAACAATACACACTGTAACACACACTAATACACACTAACACATTACTACACACTGTAACACACACTAATACACACAATACACATAACTACACACTGTAACACACACTAATACACACAGTACACATTACTACACACTGTAACACACACTAATACACACTAACACATTACTACACACTGTAACACACACTAATACACACAGTACACATTACTACACACTAATACACACTGTAACACACACTAATACACACAGTACACATTACTACACACTGTAACACACACTAATACACACAGTACACATTAATACACACTGTAACACACACTAATACACACAGTACACATTACTACACACTGTAACACACACTAATACACACAGTACACATTAATACACACTGTAACACACACTAATACACACAGTACACATTACTACACACTGTAACACACACTAATACACACAGTACACATTACTACACACTGTAACACACACTAATACACACAGTACACATTAATACACACTGTAACACACACTAATACACACAGTACACATTACTACACACTGTAACACACACTAATACACACTAACACATTACTACACACTGTAACACACACTAATACACACAATACACATAACTACACACTGTAACACACACTAATACACACAGTACACATTACTACACACTGTAACACACACTAATACACACAGTACTCATTACTACACACTGTAACACACACTAATACACACTGTAACACACATTACTACACACTGTAACACACACTAATACACACTAACACATTACTACACACTGTAACACACACTAATACACACTGTAACACACACTAATACACACTGTAACACACACTAATACACACTGTAACACACACTAATACACACAGTACACATTAATACACACTGTAACACACACTAATACACACTAACACATTACTACACACTGTAACACACACTAATACACACACTAATACACACAGTACACATTAATACACACTGTAACACACACTAATACACACTGTAACACACACTAATACACACAGTACACATTAATACACACTGTAACACACACTAATACACACTGTAACACACACTAATACACACTGTAACACACACTAATACACACTGTAACACACACTAATACACACTGTAACACACACTAATACACACAGTACACATTACTACACACTGTAACACACTAATACACACTGTAACACACACTAATACACACTGTAACACACACTAATACACACAGTACACATTAATACACACTGTAACACACACTAATACACACTGTAACACACACTAATACACACAGTACACATTAATACACACTGTAACACACACTAATACACACTAACACATTACTACACACTGTAACACACACTAATACACACACTAATACACACAGTACACATTAATACACACTGTAACACACACTAATACACACTGTAACACACACTAATACACACTGTAACACACATTAATACACACTGTAACACACACTAATACACACTGTAACACACACTAATACACACAGTACACATTAATACACACTGTAACACACACTAATACACACTAACACATTACTACACACTGTAACACACACTAATACACACACTAATACACACAGTACACATTAATACACACTGTAACACACACTAATACACACTGTAACACACACTAATACACACAGTACACATTAATACACACTGTAACACACACTAATACACACAGTGTAACACTAATACACACAGTGTAACACACTAATACACACAGTGTAACACACTAATACACACAGTGTAACACACTAATACACACAGTGTAACACACTAATACACACAGTGTAACACACTAATACACACAGTGTAACACACTAATACACACAGTGTAACACTAATACACACAGTGTAACACACTAATACACACAGTGTAACACACTAATACACACAGTGTAACACACTAATACACACAGTGTAACACTAATACACACAGTGTAACACTAATACACACAGTACACATTAATACACACTGTAACACACACTAATACACACTAACACATTACTACACACTGTAACACACACTAATACACACACTAATACACACAGTACACATTAATACACACTGTAACACACACTAATACACACTGTAACACACACTAATACACACTGTAACACACATTAATACACACTGTAACACACACTAATACACACTGTAACACACACTAATACACACTGTAACACACACTAATACACACTGTAACACACACTAATACACACAGTACACATTACTACACACTGTAACACACACTAATACACACTGTAACACACACTAATACACACTGTAACACACACTAATACACACAGTATACATTAATACACACTGTAACACACACTAATACACACAGTACACATTACTACACACTGTAACACACACTAATACACACAGTACACATTAATACACACTGTAACACACACTAATACACACTGTAACACACACTAATACACACAGTACACATTACTACACACTGTAACACACACTAATACACACAGTACACATTACTACACACTGTAACACACACTAATACACACAGTACACATTACTACACACTGTAACACACACTAATACACACTAACACATTACTACACACTGTAACACACACTAATACACACTAACACATTACTACACACTGTAACACACACTAATACACACAGTACACATTAATACACACTGTAACACACACTAATACACACTGTAACACACACTAATACACACTGTAACACACACTAATACACACTGTAACACACACTAATACACACAGTATACATTAATACACACTGTAACACACACTAAGACACACAGTACACATTAATACACACTGTAACACACACTAATACACACAGTACACATTAATACACACTGGAACACACTAATACACACAGTACACATTACTACACACTGTAACACACACTAATACACACAGTACACATTAATACACACTGGAACACACTAATACACACAGTATACATTAATACACACTGTAACACACACTAAGACACACAGTACACATTAATACACACTGTAACACACACTAATACACACAGTACACATTAATACACACTGGAACACACTAATACACACAGTACACATTACTACACACTGTAACACACAGTACACATTACTACACACTGTAACACACAGTACTCATTACTACACACTGTAACACACAGTACTCATTACTACACACTGTAACACACAGTACACATTACTACACACTGTAACACACAGTACACATTACTACACACTGTAACACACACTAATACACACTGTGTACTTGTGTATGTTTTCCAGCTGCATGACTTTGCCCGGCTGAATGAGAACACCTTCTACGTCTACAACAACGTAGAGCATTTTAAGGATGAACCTCAGAGGATCCTCATCACCTGTGAAGAGGACATTCACGTCACTGAAGAGGTCTACAAGAGACCTATTTTCACCCTGCCGTCTTACAGGTCACTACTGTACACACAGCTTCATCATAACACAACACACTGCAGCACTACACAATATAACAGAACGTAATTATAAATACATGCTTCCAGGGTTTCCCGCAGCACTTTGCAGTTCAGGTGACCCGCCTAAGCTCGGAAGCCCTACCGCCTTAACGAGGGCGTCCAAAAAAATAATAATATTCCGCTGCACAAAAGGCCGTCAAGTGCATGTCAGAGTAGACAGATGCGCTTTACACCGCGAGCGTGCACGTGCACCACACGGCCGAAATGAGAGAAAGATGTGGTCCGTCACTGTGTAGAGGATAACTAGCGTGTTGATAAAACACGTGTCCGCAAAATTTTGTATGTATTTAAATTTTATATATAGTGTTAAATAAATAATTTTTAAATGTAGTACAGAGTCTGTGGAATATCTCGCAAAGAAGCGCTGCCCCGCCCTTAGCCCCGCCCACCCGCCAAACCCTAACATCTTAACTAACAAATTTTCTGCGGGAAACCCTGTGCTTCTTTAAGCAGTGGTGCTGGGGCTCTTTATCCCACCTACGTCATATTTCTAAACCGTTCATATGAAATGTTTTTCTTTCTTTGGTGAAGTTATTTGCATTGTGTTGTTTATTGTGATGGTGATCGTGTCCTGCAGGTATCACCGCCTGCCCCTGCCAGTAGAGGGCGCCCCATTGGAGGAGCAGTTTGACGCCTTTGTGAACGTGTTAAAGGTAAGCACTACCTACTAATCTTAGGGGTCCAAGCACTTACTAACCCTTAATGCGTACTACTCCGGTTCTTTCCGTGTGTCTGTAGGAGACTCCGAGTCTGTGTGTGAACGTGGGCGGAGCCTGTCCTCCCCCCGCCCTGCTGTTCAGCTGTCAGGTCGGTGTGGGTCGTACCAACGTGGCCATGATCCTGGGGACTCTGGTGGTGCAGAGAGTGATGGGAGATACAGAATCCTCACCATCTACACACACACTGTAAGACCATACACTAATAAGTATTTGTTTAATTAAATATCAGATTTACAACATTTTTATGTCAAAATAAATAAATTATAATTAAAATGCCATGTTTATGTGGTAAAGATTTCTCTCCTGTATAACGCATGAACCTGCTGATCATTACATTGTGTCTTGGGTTGGACTTCTAAATTATTAACATTTATTTAGTTATCTAAAAACATCTAAGTGACAATAATGACAAACAGTGATGATGATGATGATGGAAAATAAATAAATAATAATAATGTTTACTTGTATGTCTGTTGCAGTGATGAGGAAAAATCAAACCCTGAGGCGAAAGTTCACTTCCGGGTCATCGATGCTCTCATCAGAAAGCTGCCTAAAGGTCAACAAGTTGTAGATGAGGTCAGAGGTCACTGCTGTTCTGTTCTGTCACCTACAACTGAGGAACAATTTTCTTCTTTCTGGATTTTAATCTAAATATTTAGGGAAAGGAACTGTAACAGTGTAGAGTTGTGTAACAGTGTAGAGTTGTGTAAGTAACAGTGTAGAGTTGTGTAAGTAACAGTGTAGAGTTGTGTGTGTAACAGTGTAGAGTTGTGTGTGTAACAGTGTAGAGTTGTGTAACAGTGTAGAGTTGTGTAAGTAACAGTGTAGAGTTGTGTAAGTAACAGTGTAGAGTTGTGTGTGTAACAGTGTAGAGTTGTGTGTGTAACAGTGTAGAGTTGTGTAACAGTGTAGAGTTGTGTGTGTGTAACAGTGTAGAGTTGTGTGTGTAACAGTGTAGAGTTGTGTAACAGTATAGAGTTGTGTAACAGTGTAGAGTTGTGTGTGTGTGTAACAGTGTAGAGTTGTGTGTGTGTAACAGTGTAGAGTTGTGTAACAGTGTAGAGTTGTGTGTGTGTGTAACAGTGTAGAGTTGTGTGTGTGTAACAGTGTAGAGTTGTGTAACAGTGTAGAGTTGTGTTACAGTGTAGAGTTGTGTAACAGTGTAGAGTTGTGTAACAGTGTAGAGTTGTGTGTGTGTAACAGTGTAGAGTTGTGTAACAGTGTAGAGTTGTGTGTGTGTAACAGTGTAGAGTTGTGTGTGTGTAACAGTGTAGAGTTGTGTAACAGTGTAGAGTTGTGTTACAGTGTAGAGTTGTGTAACAGTGTAGAGTTGTGTGTGTGTTACAGTGTAGAGTTGTGTAACAGTGTAGAGTTGTGTGTGTGTGTAACAGTGTAGAGTTGTGTTACAGTGTAGAGTTGTGTTACAGTGTAGAGTTGTGTTATAGTGTAGAGTTGTGTTATAGTGTAGAGTTGTGTAACAGTGTAGAGTTGTGTGTGTAACAGTGTAGAGTTGTTACAGTGTAGAGTTGTTACAGTGTAGAGTTGTGTGTGTAACAGTGTAGAGTTGTGTGTGTGTAACAGTGTAGAGTTGTGTGTGTGTAACAGTGTAGAGTTGTGTGTGTAACAGTGTAGAGTTGTGTTACAGTGTAGAGTTGTGTTACAGTGTAGAGTTGTTATAGTGTAGAGTTGTGTGTGTGTGTAACAGTGTAGAGTTGTGTGTGTAATAGTGTAGAGTTGTGTGTGTAACAGTGTAGAGTTGTGTTACAGTGTAGAGTTGTGTTACAGTGTAGAGTTATTATAGTGTAGAGTTGTGTGTGTGTAACAGTGTAGAGTTGTGTGTGTGTAACAGTGTAGAGTTGTGTGTGTGTTACAGTGTAGAGTTGTGTTACAGTGTAGATTTGTGTTACAGTGTAGATTTGTGTTACAGTGTAGAGTTGTGTTACAGTGTAGAGTTGTGTGTGTGTTACAGTGTAGAGTTGTGTGTGTGTAACAGTGTAGAGTTGTGTTACAGTGTAGAGTTGTGTTACAGTGTAGAGTTGTGTGTGTAACAGTGTAGAGTTGTGTGTGTAACAGTGTAGAGTTGTGTGTGTAACAGTGTAGAGTTGTGTGTGTAACAGTGTAGAGTTGTGTGTGTAACAGTGTAGAGTTGTGTTACAGTGTAGATTTGTGTTACAGTGTAGAGTTGTGTGTGTGTAACAGTGTAGAGTTGTGTGTGTGTAACAGTGTAGAGTTGTGTTACAGTGTAGAGTTGTGTGTGTGTAACAGTGTAGAGTTGTGTGTGTGTAACAGTGTAGAGTTGTGTGTGTGTAACAGTGTAGAGTTGTGTTACAGTGTAGAGTTGTGTTACAGTGTAGAGTTGTGTTACAGTGTAGAGTTGTGTAAGTAACAGTGTAGAGTTGTGTGTGTAACAGTGTAGAGTTGTGTAACAGTGTAGAGTTGTGTAACAGTGTAGAGTTGTGTAAGTAACAGTGTAGAGTTGTGTAAGTAACAGTGTAGAGTTGTGTAAGTAACAGTGTAGAGTTGTGTGTGTAACAGTGTAGAGTTGTGTGTGTAACAGTGTAGAGTTGTGTAACAGTGTAGAGTTGTGTGTGTGTAACAGTGTAGAGTTGTGTGTGTGTAACAGTGTAGAGTTGTGTGTGTGTAACAGTGTAGAGTTGTGTGTGTGTAACAGTGTAGAGTTGTGTGTGTGTAACAGTGTAGAGTTGTGTAACAGTGTAGAGTTGTGTAACAGTGTAGAGTTGTGTGTGTGTAACAGTGTAGAGTTGTGTGTGTGTAACAGTGTAGAGTTGTGTGTGTAACAGTGTAGAGTTGTGTAACAGTGTAGAGTTGTGTGTGTGTGTAACAGTGTAGAGTTGTGTGTGTGTAACAGTGTAGAGTTGTGTAACAGTGTAGAGTTGTGTTACAGTGTAGAGTTGTGTAACAGTGTAGAGTTGTGTAACAGTGTAGAGTTGTGTGTGTGTTACAGTGTAGAGTTGTGTAACAGTGTAGAGTTGTGTGTGTGTGTGTAACAGTGTAGAGTTGTGTTACAGTGTAGAGTTGTGTTACAGTGTAGAGTTGTGTTATAGTGTAGAGTTGTGTTATAGTGTAGAGTTGTGTAACAGTGTAGAGTTGTGTGTGTAACAGTGTAGAGTTGTTACAGTGTAGAGTTGTTACAGTGTAGAGTTGTGTGTGTAACAGTGTAGAGTTGTGTGTGTGTAACAGTGTAGAGTTGTGTGTGTGTAACAGTGTAGAGTTGTGTGTGTAACAGTGTAGAGTTGTGTTACAGTGTAGAGTTGTGTTACAGTGTAGAGTTGTTATAGTGTAGAGTTGTGTGTGTGTGTAACAGTGTAGAGTTGTGTGTGTAATAGTGTAGAGTTGTGTGTGTAACAGTGTAGAGTTGTGTTACAGTGTAGAGTTGTGTTACAGTGTAGAGTTATTATAGTGTAGAGTTGTGTGTGTGTAACAGTGTAGAGTTGTGTGTGTGTAACAGTGTAGAGTTGTGTGTGTGTTACAGTGTAGAGTTGTGTTACAGTGTAGATTTGTGTTACAGTGTAGATTTGTGTTACAGTGTAGAGTTGTGTTACAGTGTAGAGTTGTGTGTGTGTTACAGTGTAGAGTTGTGTGTGTGTAACAGTGTAGAGTTGTGTTACAGTGTAGAGTTGTGTTACAGTGTAGAGTTGTGTTACAGTGTAGAGTTGTGTTATAGTGTAGAGTTGTGTAACAGTGTAGAGTTGTGTGTGTAACAGTGTAGATTTGTGTTACAGTGTAGATTTGTGTTACAGTGTAGAGTTGTGTGTGTGTGTGTTAGTGTTGAGTTGTGTGTGTAACAGTGTAGAGTTTTGTGTGTGTAACAGTGTAGAGTTGTTTTACAGTGTAGATTTGTGTTACAGTGTAGAGTTGTGTTACAGTGTAGAGTTGTGTGTGTGTAACAGTGTAGAGTTGTGTGTGTGTAACAGTGTAGAGTTGTGTTACAGTGTAGAGTTGTGTTACAGTGTAGAGTTGTGTGTGTGTAACAGTGTAGAGTTGTGTGTGTGTGTAACAGTGTAGAGTTGTGTTACAGTGTAGAGTTGTGTTACAGTGTAGAGTTGTGTTACAGTGTAGAGTTGTGTGTGTGTTACAGTGTAGAGTTGTGTGTGTGTAACAGTGTAGAGTTGTGGGTGTGTAACAGTGTAGAGTTGTGTTACAGTGTAGAGTTGTGTGTGTGTAACAGTGTAGAGTTGTGTGTGTAACAGTGTAGAGTTGTGTTACAGTGTAGATTTGTGTTACAGTGTAGAGTTGTGTGTGTGTAACAGTGTAGAGTTGTGTGTGTGTAACAGTGTAGAGTTGTGTGTGTGTAACAGTGTAGAGTTGTGTTACAGTGTAGAGTTGTGTGTGTGTAACAGTGTAGAGTTGTGTGTGTGTAACAGTGTAGAGTTGTGTGTGTGTAACAGTGTAGAGTTGTGTTACAGTGTAGAGTTGTGTGTAACGTGTAGAGTTGTGTGTGTAACGTGTAGAGTTGTGTGTGTAACGTGTAGAGTTGTGTGTGTACACTGTTACACACACAACACTACACTGTTACACACACAACTCTACACTGTTAGAGTTGTGTGTGTAACAGTGTAGAGTTGTGTGTGTAACAGTGTAGAGTTGTGTGTAACAGTGTAGAGTTGTGTGTAACAGTGTAGAGTTGTGTGTAATGCTGTAATGATTAGAACACTATAGAACTGCAGAGACTTTCACTGAGTTCTAAATGTGTTAGAGTTTAAATTCATGTGACGTCACAAAGCAGCTTTACAGGAACATAAACAAAAAGTTATTATAAAGATTAATATAAAGATTAATATAATATAAAAGTCCCAGATTAATATTAGTTATATATAAATGTGTATGTATTTATCCCTAATGAACAAGTCTGAGGTGACTCAGGTGACTGTGGGGAGGAAAAACTCCCTTAGATGGTAAAGGAAGGAACCTTGAGAGGAACCAGACTCAAAGGGGAACCTCATCCTCATCTGGGTGACACTGGGGGTGTGATTATATAACCTCATCCTCATCTGGGTGACACTGGGGGTGTGATTATATAACCTCATCCTCATCTGGGTGACACTGGGGGTGTGATTATATAACCTCATCCTCATCTGGGTGACACTGGGGGTGTGATTATATATATACAGTCTGATAAATGTTGTAGTGATGACGAGGTTGTTGTCCTCATACACCACATGGATGTTTCTCAGCTTGGCAGTAACCCTAAGGTGAAGCAGGTTGTGTGTGTTACAGTGTAGAGTTGTGTGTGTTACAGTGTAGAGTTGTGTGTGTAACAGTGTAGAGTTGTGTGTGTTACAGTGTAGAGTTGTGTGTGTTACAGTGTGGAGTTGTGTGTTACAGTGTAGAGTTGTGTGTGTAACAGTGTAGAGTTGTGTGTGTTACAGTGTAGAGTTGTGTGTGTTACAGTGTAGAGTTGTGTGTGTTACAGTGTAGAGTTGTGTGTGTAACAGTGTAGAGTTGTGTGTGTAACAGTGTAGAGTTGTGTGTGTTACAGTGTAGAGTTGTGTGTGTTACAGTGTAGAGTTGTGTGTGTTACAGTGTAGAGTTGTGTGTGTAATGTGGTGATAGGATTGTGAAGGTCTTTCACTGTCGGGCTACTAGTGACTGTACAGGAGTGTGTGAGAGCTTCTGTGTACTGGTTTAAGATCTCAAGGGAACCAGCAGGAATAAAAGTGTTTAATGTACATTGTTGTTGTTGTTGTTGTTGTTGTTGATGATGTTGTTGTTGTTTGTGTGTTCAGGTGGATCGAGCTGTAAGTCTTTGTTCTGAAATGCACAACATTAAAGATGCTATTCATGAGAACAAGAAGAAGCTGGAGGCCATCGCAGAGGATTATCAAACCCAGGTCAGATAAGCTCTAAAACCTAAATCTACACCCTAAACCGTGAGTTATTGTTAAACACCTGTGTGTGTGTGTGTGTGTGTGTGTGTGTGTGTGTGTGTGTGTGTGTGTGTGTGTGTGTGTGTAGGGAAACAGTACAAAGCTGTACTTCCTACAAAGACTGATTCAGAGTTTGGAACTTTATTTCTACCTGATCCTCTTCAACGCCTACCTGCATGAACAGGTACACACACACACACACACACACACACATGCACACACACACACGTTTCATTAATTTGTCACTGTCTGTTTTGTTTGTTATTCTCTTTCACTCTCTATTGTTTCACATCCATTACAATCCATCATGTCTCTCCATTAGTGTCTTTTTGTTTGTCTCCATGGCAACGCCGCAGTATCCACTTGCTTTTTCTCGGAGTTTCAGCCAGTGGCTCTGTGCGAATGCCTGGGTGTACCGCCTCCTGTCCTGCCTCAACCAATCAGAGCTCAGCGCACCTGCTGACCTCATCACAAAAGGAGCCAGAGTCCTGGTGAGGGACCACACACACACACACACACACACACACACACACACACAATTAAAGCACACTGCAACACGTTACGCTACATTATCTAAATGTCAAATCTAAATGACTAAACACCAGACGTAATGTTTCTACTGACAGACCATATTTTGGGGTGAATTATAGTTATTATACACTGTGTGTTTATTGTGGTTGTGTGTGTGAGGTATTATACACTGTGTGTTTATTGTGGTTGTGTGTGTGAGGTATTATACACTGTGTGTTTATTGTGGTTGTGTGTGTGTGAGGTATTATACACTGTGTGTTTATTGTGGTTGTGTGTGTGTGAGGTATTATACACTGTGTGTTTATTGTGGTTGTGTGTGTGAGGTATTATACACTGTGTGTTTATTGTGGTTGTGTGTGTGAGGTATTATACACTGTGTGTTTATTGTGGTTGTGTGTGTGAGGTATTATACACTGTGTGTTTATTGTGGTTGTGTGTGTGAGGTATTATACACTGTGTTTATTGTGGTTGTGTGTGTGAGGTATTATACACTGTGTGTTTATTGTGGTTGTGTGTGTGAGGTATTATACACTGTGTTTATTGTGGTTGTGTGTGTGTGAGGTATTATACACTGTGTTTATTGTAGTTGTGTGTGTGTGAGGTATTATACACTGTGTTTATTGTAGTTGTGTGTGTGAGGTATTATACACTGTGTTTATTGTAGTTGTGTGTTGATGTGCAGGTGGCTGATGAATTCTTGGCTCCAGATGTTCTCCTCACTGTAAAGGAAATGAAGGTGGCAAATTTCAGACGAGTGTCTAAAATGCCCATCTACGGAATGGCACAACCTACAGCCGAGGTACGTCAGCCCTGCATCAGCACGGAGGGGGCGGAGCCTAACCATGCACATATCAGAGTGTGTTGTATTCATATGCTGTGATTGTGTCACACTGATGTTCTGGGCAGGTTCCACTGTGGGGCCGCTTACATTCCTGAGTGATGTTTGGTGTCAGTGATGATTTGTGTTTGGTGTCAGGCGGTGGGTGTGGTCCTGTCTTACCTGGCAGATGAGAGGAGGCGGTATTCTGTGGTGCTTTGGGTGTGTGTGCAGGATGAGCTGGTGTTGGAGTGTAACGGTCAGATCTTCTGCCCCAGAGAGCCGACATGTCCTGAGCAAAACATCTCGGTGTACAGGGCATCAGCTCAGGAGATAGAGGTACAGCTCCTCATGACCACTGGGGAATCTCTCTGCTGCTGCTGCTGCTGCTGTGTCCATTAAATGGTGTGTGTGTGTGTGTGTGTGTGTGTGTGTGTGTGTGTGTGTGTGTGTGTGTAGGAGCTGGAGTGTTCCCTGAAGGAGGAGGTGTTAGGTTCTCAGAAGTGGTTGGAGGTGATTCTGGAGAAGGAAAAGCAGATGAAGATGTTTAAAGGCTGCAGGACTTTACAGGAGATCTTCAGCACACACAAGCAGACTCATGAAGGCCTGCAGTACACACGCATCCCTCTGCCTGAGTGTGCAGCACCTAGAGAGGAGGTACACACACACACACACACACACACACACACACACACACACACACACACACACACACACACACACATACACACACATATACATACTGTATACACACACACAGACACTCACACACATGCACACACACATACACACACACAGACACACATACACATACTGTACACACACACACACATACACATACTGTACACACACACACACACATACACGTACTGTACACACACACACGCACACACACGCACACACACACATGCACACACACACACACACACACACAGAGACACACATACACATACTGTACACACACAGACACACAGACACAGACATCCATACACACACATATACACACACACATACACACACACAGACCCACATACAGACACACACATACGCACACACAGACACTCACACACATGCACACACACATACACACACACAGACACACATACACATACTGTACACACACAGACACACATACACACACAGACACAGACATCCATACACACACATATACACACACACATACACACACACAGACCCACATACAGACACACACATACGCACACACACAGACCCACACACAGACAGACACACACAAACACACACACACACACACCTGTGTATGTGCAGTGTTTGCTCTGGGTCAGAGAATCCAGAGTTGGCGTTGGAGTTGCTCTCTCCTCTACACTGTCAGGACTCCTTCTGACCTCTAGTGGTGAGCTGCAGTACACCATCTCTAACCTGTGTGTGTGTGTGTGTGTGTGTGTGTGTGTGTGTGTGTGTGTGTGTGTGTGTGTGTGTGTGTTACAGGACTTTGACAGACTGCTGGATGTGATGAAGAGTGTGTTAGCTGAAGACTCTCATGCTGCGTTTGTGTTTAATTGTTCAAGCGGCGGTGGCAGGAGCACCACAGCCATGACCATCGCCACACTCACACTGTGGCACTTTAATGTACACCAATAATTACACATCTGTCTAAACGTATCATTTTATATTTAATAACAATGTTTTTATTTAAATAATAATTACCTAAAAATATTTCTGCAATTTGTCCAGTTAGTGTATTTATTCCACTTTTTGATATTAATGTTTATTTTTTCAACAAGTTTTCATATTTATCTGTTTGCTTTATATTATTTTTATTAATATTTATTCAGATTGTTTTTATTGTAGATTTTATGCAGTGATGTTTTTTTTGTTGTTGTTATTTTTGTATTATCTTTTTTTCTCTGTGGATATTTACTTTAATCTATTTCCTTTTTAGACATTTAGGGGAAGGTGCACTGTTAATGTGTGTGTGTGTGTGTGTGTGTGTGTGTGTGTGTGTGTGTGTGTGTGTGTGTGTGTGTGTGTGTGTGTGTGTGTGTGTGTGTACAGGGCTTCCCTGACTTTGGGGAGGATGAAATTGTCAGTGTTCCTGATGCTAAATACACCAAGGGGGAGTTTGAGGTAATTTGGTTTAGTAATGTTCTTCTTCTGTTGTTTTATTATAGAAATCTGTTTATCTGAAGTGTGTGTGTGTGTGTGTGTGTGTGTGTGTGTGTGTGTGTGTGTGTGTGTGTGTGTAGGTGGTGATGCGTTTGATCAGAATCCTCCCTGATGGTCACAGGATGAAGAGAGAGGTTGATATTGCACTGGATTCAGTAAGTGAGACGATGACGCCTATGCACCATCACCTGAGGGAGATCATCATCTGCACATACAGACAGGTAGGGGGCGCTGTGACCACACCCAAACACTGTAACACACACAGGTAGGGGGCGCTGTGACCACACCCAAACACTGTAACACACACAGGTAGGGGGCGCTGTGACCACACCCAAACACTGTAACACACACAGGTAGGGGGCGCTGTGACCACACCCAAACACTGTTACACACACAGGTAGGGGGCGCTGTGACCACACCCAAACACAGTAACACACACAGGTAGGGGGCGCTGTGACCACACCCAAACACTGTAACACACACAGGTAGGGGGCGCTGTGACCACACCCAAACACTGTAACACACACAGGTAGGGGGTGCTGTGACCACACCCAAACACTGTAACACACACAGGTAGGGGGTGCTGTGACCACACCCAAACACTGTAACACACACAGGTAGGCGCGCTGTGACCACACCCAAACACTGTAACACACACAGGTAGGGGGCGCTGTGACCACACCCAAACACTGTAACACACACAGGTAGGGGGCGCTGTGACCACACCCAAACACTGTAACACACACAGGTAGGGGGCGCTGTGACCACACCCAAACACTGTAACACACACAGGTAGGGGGCGCTGTGACCACACCCAAACACTGTAACACACACAGGTAGGCGCGCTGTGACCACACCCAAACACTGTAACACACACAGGTAGGGGGCGCTGTGACCACACCCAAACACTGTTACACACACAGGTAGGGGGCGCTGTGACCACACCCAAACACAGTAACACACACAGGTAGGGGGCGCTGTGACCACACCCAAACACTGTAACACACACAGGTAGGGGGTGCTGTGACCACACCCAAACACTGTAACACACACAGGTAGGGGCACTGTGACAACACCCAAACACTGTGGCGCTGTGACCACACCCAAACACTGTAACACACACAGGTAGGGGGCGCTGTGACCACACCCAAACACTGTAACACACACAGGTAGGGGGCGCTGTGACCACACCCAAACACTGTAACACACACAGGTAGGGGGCGCTGTGACCACACCCAAACACTGTAACACACACAGGTAGGGGGCGCTGTGACCACACCCAAACACTGTAACACACACAGGTAGGGGGCGCTGTGACCACACCCAAACACTGTAACACACACAGGTAGGGGGCGCTGTGACCACACCCAAACACTAACACACACAGGTAGGGGGCGCTGTGACCACACCCAAACACTGTAACACACACAGGTAGGGGGCGCTGTGACCACACCCAAACACTGTAACACACACAGGTAGGGGGCGCTGTGGACATTATAAAATCTTAAGGGAAATTTGTGAACTGTGCAGCAAACAAAGAATAAAGAGTCTCTGCAATGTCGCTGTTTTCCTGAAGATGGTGACAATGTCACATTTCAACCAGTTGCTGATAGAACGAGAGGCAGAGAGCTAAAGAGAGACAGAGAGAGAGAGGGAGAGAGAGAGAGACAGAGAGACGGGGGGGGGGTTAACGGATATCAGCAGGACAGATGGAGGGAGAGACCACAGAACATCTGCCAGAAAGGGTATGGAGCCAGGGAGGAGTGTGTGTGTGTGTGTGTGTGTGTGTGTGTGTGTGTGTGTGTGTGTGTGTGTGTGTGTGTGTGTGTGTGTGTGTGTGTGTGTGTGTGGATTGAGGAGTGGGCAGCTGATGTCCAGACTTGAGGACTCCACAAACTTACAGATAGAGACAGTATGTGAGAGAGAGAGAGAGAGAGAGAGAGAGAGAGAGAGAGAGAGAGAGAGAGAGAGAATAACCGACTTATCATTAATGAGTGAATCATTATAAACTCTGAGAGTGGGATTATAAATCATTATAAACATAAAATCCGTCTGATTCAATTTAATTTATTTGTATATCACTTTTAACAAATTCCCATTGTATTGAAGCAGCTTTACAGAAGTATGGAAACAGAAGAGAGAGAAAAAAGAATAAATAAGTGAATATATACAGTTAAAGTTTAACATTAAGTAAAAAAATATTAATTTAAAATATAAAACATTATATATCTATCCCTAATGAGCAAGCTGGAGGTGGTGAGGACAAATCCCCTGAGACCTTGAGAGGAACCAGACTCAGAAGTGAACCTCATCCCCATCTGGGTGACACTCTACAGTAAATAGTGTAAATGTAAATAATGTCCTTTCTACGACAGTTTATAACAGTGCAGCCGAGAGCTCCTGAGGAACTAATGGGTCATCATAACCTCTGAGTTCAGCTCAGACCTGCTGATAAAGACCAGAACATACAGCTGACTGACACAACATTGGTACAGAAGAAGACATGACAGTCTCCGGGTGGCTTCATACACAACAACCCCATGAGACACTGATGACCATGTAGATCAATCCCTGACAGGGTGACCACCGGGTGACGAGACTCCGACCAGGGGCAGAACATCAGGGTTGATGAAGTAGAGATGATCGAGCTAGGAACTTGTAACACTGGGAGCTCGGCAGTGGTGTATACAGCAAGAGAGAGGAGAAAATTGTTAGGTGTGATTGTAACCAGGTGATGGACAATGTACATTATGTGTAAAGTGCTATAAGTCTAGAGCCAGAAGGTGACACAGACATGAGGACTTCCTGGGATGTAAAGTGTCCCATCACTCCACAGTCTGTAAACCTGAGTGACTTGTGAAAACACTGAGAGTGGGGTTATAAATCATTATAAACACTGAGAGTGGGATTATAAATCATTATAATCACAGAGTGAGATTATAAATCATTATAAACACTGAGAGTGGGGTTATAAATCATTATAAACACTGAGAGTGGGGTTATAAATCATTATAAACACTGAGAGTGGGATTATAAATCATTATAAACACTGAGAGTGAGATTATAAATCATTATAAACACTGAGAGTGAGATTATAAATCATTATAAACACTGAGAGTGAGATTATAAATCATTATAAACACTGAGAGTGAGATTATAAATCATTATAAACACTGAGAGTGAGATTATAAATCATTACTCTTGAACTGTAGACTATATGCAAAATTCTTAAGGACTGTAGGAGTGACTCTGCATATGATGTAGAGCTTGTGTGTGTGTGTGGGTGTGTGTGTGTGTGTGTGTGTGTGTGTGTGTGTGTGTGTGTGTGTGTGTGTGGGTGTGTTTAGTGGAATGTGAGTCTGATTGGATCTCAGTTTGTTTGTCGATGTCTTCAGACCATCATCTTGCGTGTGTTTGTGTGTGTGTGTGTATGTGTGTGTATGTGTGTGTATGTATATGTGTGTGTGTGTGGTTAATAATAGTTTGTCTCTGTCTCTGTGCTCCATAATTTTTGATGTGTGTACACACACACACACACACACACACACACACACACACACACACACACACCCCGCTGCGTCACACTTGTATCTGCGGCTGGAAAGTACAGTAAGAAGCCGTCTGCAAAAGTCATTAAGAAACTTCATTTTATTTATTTTTTATTTTAAAAAAATGCAGTTACAGGAAGAGAGAGGAGCCACACACACACTCACACACACACACACACACACACACACACACACACACACACGCACTCACACACACTCTCTCACACATACACACACACACACACACTCTCTCACACACACTCTCTCACACACACACACATACTCACACACACACTCTCTCACACATACTCACACACACACTCACACACACTCTCTCACACATACACACACTCTCTCACACACACTCTCTCACACACACTCTCTCACACACACACATACTCACACACACACTCTCTCACACATACTCACACACACACTCACACACACTCTCTCACACATACACACACACACACACACTCTCTCTCACACACGCACACTCACACACACACACACACTCACACAAGCACACACACACACACTCACACTCACACACACACACACACACACACACACACGGCTTGGCTGTGACTCTAATAATGTGTGTCTCAGATCCTGCAGGTTTAGAGTTTTGTTGAGGTTTTTAGGTCCCTGTCATTATTGTCTGTGATATTTATAACAAATTCAGTTGTTTTTGTTTGTCAACATTTAAATGTTAGTGATTTATTGGGCTACAAAATCTTTAGTCGTTGGTCACTAAAGCATCGAACGGTTTGAGCATCAAATCCATGTGCTTCCTCCCAAACCTGGTCCAGCATGAAGGTAAGCTCCATGAAGACATGATGTGGAGGTGAAGGTTCGAGTGAAGAACTCGTGTGTCCTGCACTGAGCCCTGACTCTGACTCAACCCCACTCAACCCCAGACCTCCTCACCAACCCCACTGAACCCCAGACCTCCTCACCAACCCCACTGAACCCCAGACCTCCTCACCAACCCCACTGAACCCCAGACCTCCTCACCAACACCACTGAACCCCAGACCTCCTCACCAACCCCACTGAACCCCAGACTTCCTCACCAACCCCACTGAACCCCAGGCCTCCTCACCAACCCCACTGAACCCCAGACCTCCTCACCAACACCACTGAACCCCAGACCTCCTCACCAACTCCACTGAACCCCAGGCCTCCTCACCAACCCCACTGAACCCCACTGAACCCCAGGCCTCTTCACCAACCCCACTGAACCCCAGACCTCCTCACCAACCCCACTGAACCCCAGACCTCCTCACCAACACCAGTGTCTGATCTCACTAATGCTCTTGTAGCTGGACCATCACTAATCCCCACAGACAGAAGAGTGGAGATGATCAGATCAGATGGTGAATTAACACCTCTAGCAGAAACTAACGCTGAATAAACATCAGAATCTTCTCCACAGTAAAGATCTCACTGATCCCATAAAGTCTCTGTGGATCAGACAGCAGACCATCAGACACCATTAGGTTCTACACCAGACTCTAGTCTCTGACCTGTAAATACACAATAACCTACTGGCACTTTGCTATACATGTGACTCCATCTGCACTTGGTCTTTCACCATGGTGACCTTTAACCTTTTATGGCTTCAGAGCAGTAACAGCAGATGGAAAAAAAATTAGAGTTTCTCTGCTCTCTCTTTTCCTCCATCCCTCTATCCCTTGTTTTCCCCTGTGGGGAATGAGAGGAATTCTCTCTCTGTGTGTGTGTGTGTGTGTGTGTGTGTGTGTGTGTGTGTGTGTGTGTGTGTGTGTGTGTGTGTGTGTGTGTGTGTGTAAATGCCTTGGCCAAACTGCCTCCACATTTCTGGCATGGCCGTGTGTGTGTGTGTGTGTGTGTGTGTGTGTGTGTGTGTGTGTGTGTGTGTGTGTGTTGAAAATGAAGCTATTCCTCTTTATAATATTCCCTTCAGCATGACTGGTCACATAGTATTTGTGTGTGTGTTTTGCCTGACTGGTCATTTCCTGGTCGATGGTGTCTAATTATTTCCCACTGCTGGTGCTGTTGGATCTCAGACCCCTGTGTGAGGTGTTAGTGGGAATTATGGGGTTATAACACACCTGGTGTGTGTGTGTGTGTGTGTGTGTGTGTGTGTGTGTGTGTGTGTGTGTGTGTGTGTGTGTGTGTGTGTGTGTGTGTGTGTGTGTGTGTGTGTGTGTTTGGGGGGGTGTCAGTCTTGATGGAAAGAATTTGCCATGTGCTGTATGCTTCTGCACTGTTGGATGGAATTTAAGCACACACACACACACACACACACACACACACACACACACACACACACACACACACACACACACACACACAGCCATGAGAATACTGAAGACTACCGTAGTCATGTGTGTCTGGTTTCAGTCGTCTGTTGCTTTAGTCTGCAGCTGATGTGAGAAGAGTGTGGTCAACGTTTATGCTGCTAGTTTGTGTAAAAATGTGTGTGTGTGTGTATGTGTGTGTGTGTGTGTGTGTGTGTGTGTGTGTGTGTGTGTGTGTGTGTGTGCATGTGGGGGTGTGAGAGAGTTAGGTTTCACACATGACTTCCACATATTGGCATCATGATGATCCAGACACAGTGTGAGCATAAAAGAGAGAAAAAAGCGCCGTGTTTATAGACCCCTGAGAGAACAGGGCACTCAGGGTGAACAGGACACACACACACACACACACACACACACACACACACACGCACACACAACAGTTGATATCTTGATTGAAAATGTGTTAGCCACATAAACAACATGACTAAGGGTTAATTCATACTTTATTATCATGGAGTTTTTGTAATATTTAAAGCCTGTCGTATCTGCTGACCAATCAACACCCAGAACACACAGCCTTGGCCAATCAGAATCCACGCTGAGTTTACATCAGACCTGACAGATGTTGTTAATGATCACAGGATTCCCTGAGGAAGAGGCAGAAAGTTTCAGATCATTGTAATAGTAATGGTGAAGTGATAGAACCTGACTGATCTTCTGATCTCCACCACACCTTCAGCCTCAGACAGAGACGTGTACATTATAACGTCCTGATCTCCTCATGGTGAGCTGTGCTGTCATCTAAACACGGTTCCATCCAAGGAGAGCTTTTCTCTACGGTCACATGCGTCACTGTAGCTCTGGGGGTTTGTGAGGTTTGCTAACTCCTGT
>NC_062525.1:562500-572500 GCF_022655615.1 Tachysurus fulvidraco
TCTTGCTGTGAGGAAAACGCTGCGTTCACTTTAAGTCTAAAATAAAGATTATTTATGGTGTCAGTTAATGAATAAGCTAAAGACTGGTTATTTATGTGTACAGCAGTGTAAGAGATGCACTGTACTGTAGGTGAGAGTGTAAAAGGTGTTTTGTGCTGAAGTCACAGGATGTTTTAGGCGTTGTTACAGTTTGTGTTCTGCAGAAAGATTTCAGTAAAAACAGCTAAAAATTCTTCAGTAATGAGAATCAGTTCAGTCTGATGTATTAGTGGAAAAAACAACCTCAGCATTAATTATGGTGGGGGGGGGGGGTATTTTCTGTGATGTCACTACATGGTTGGGGCAATTATGTGGTAAACCACACACACACACACACACAGACACACACACAGACACACACACAGAAGGGAACAGAAAACATGTAAGACTGCTGAGTAAAACATTACACTCTACATTAATAATAATCTATTGTTTATATTTTATTACTGTTATTAATGTCAGTGTAGCATTAATAAAGTGCATATAGTGTGAGTTGTGTTGTCTTACACACCGATTACAGACTTTTCTGATAGCTATTTATGATAGACTTTTACGACCAATAGAAATGGAGTTGAGTTGTTTTTGTTTTACCCTTTCCTAAATGCCCCAGTAAAACACCTGGACTTACTTTTCACAACAGCTTTTTAGGATCAACACTTGGGACATTTCATCTTTTGTCCTGCATCTCTGCATCTTAATAAATGTAAAATAGGGACACAGGGTCAAGACAAATCACTTGGTCAAAAGCCTGAGAGTTTTGTCTCGTCTCTGCACCAAAGTGAAATCCCAGAGAAGAATTCCTCTGAAGGTCGGGGGAGCAGGTCCTCCTCCACACGCGACATGGCAAGGCTGCACCCCTCCCTCACTGTGATACACTGCTACAGGAGACATTCAGAGACATTTCCTTCAATAACATCTGAAATTCTGGCCAGCACCCAAAATCAGTGGTGAAGTGGGAACTAACTGCCCCAGCTCAATCAGGGGTAGGTTGCATTACGTCAAAATGGAAATGCCCAGATTTCCCACAATGCCAGGACACCAGAAAAGGAGTTAACACACCTGTGTCTTTGGAGTCAGCAAGCTGAGTGTAATATATAGACACAGGAGGAAAAGGGTTGGAAAGCATGGGCTCAGTTCGGGGGAATTGGACACCGTCTCTGTGGCACTGAACCCACTGTGCTGCTCCTTCCAGATGTTGGGTGATGAACTGCTCCAGCTACAAGATCCTGACTACTAGTGTTTTGTTTAAGTTTACTTTGTTCATTGTGCAGCTGATCTATTGTAACATTCCCTTCTTCAGGTCAGGGTATGTCAGTACATCCATAGCATGCCTCTGTATGGGGAATGGCAGGGGTATTTGCTGCAGCAGTATCTGCCCCCTGGACCAGGCTCCAAAGCACCTGCTGGTCCTCTGCCTGCGCTTGGTACAGGGCCTGGACACTGTTCCTGTACTGTTTACAGCCTGACGAGGGCCTGATGTGTCTGGTGGATGACTTTGTGTTGTTGTGAGGACTCCATAACTGGGTATTTCCTTACATTTGGAGGGTTAAATGTGACATTTACTTTGGCATGTCAAAGCCAAAGCACCCTTGTGTTTATATAATATATAAATATTTTAAACCCACTGACAGATTTTTTCTATCATGTCTTCTGTCATGAACCGGGTCTCAAATTAAAATGATTTAATCATTTACAAAGTCCAGAGATTGCTGTGCTATTTCCTATTCAATGTCATTCTTCTGATTTGGTTTGATGCATGTTATAACACAATAGTGCAAGGCCTCTATTCATGTGTAGACTGTAATACACTAGTGAGGCTGTAGGGGGCAGCAGCAGTGCTGTGTGCAGAAGATTTCTGAGGCCCAGTACTCTCACTGTATTTCTAAAGAATACAAAAACACACCAAGGGATTTTACATACTGCCCCGCTGACACCCAGCTACTGCCCCGCTGACACCCGGCTACTGCCCCTCTGACACCCGGCTACTGCCCCTCTGACACACAGCTACTGCCCCACTGACACCCAGCTACTGCCCCTCTGACACACAGCTACTGCCCCACTTACACCCAGCTACTGCCCCTCTGACACCCAGCTACTGCCCCGCTGACACCCGGCTACTGCCCCGCTGACACCCAGCTACTGCCCCGCTGACACCCAGCTACTGCCCCTCTCACACCCAGCAACTGCCCCTCTCACACCCAGCAACTGCCCCTCTCACACCCAGCAACTGCCCCTCTGACACCCAGCTACTGCCCCACTGACACCCAGCTACTGCCCCTCTGACACCCAACTACTGCCCCGCTGACACCCAGCTACTGCCCCTCTGACACCCAGCTACTGCCCCACTGACTGCATGGTTACACACAGCAGGTTGTTGGTTCAGTCAGTAATTCCCAAACACAGCACTTTAAGGTCACAACAGACACAAAACAACTGATGTTAGTTAAGTAGCTAATGCTAGCATGCTAGCTAACAGACAGAAGATTTCACCTGCAGTCAGAATCACAGCAATATCTTTGTGCTGGAGAAAATATAATAAAATGTGATCTGGTCTTTACATAATGTGGTGCTTGGACCCCGACAATCGCTGCGTGCAGGTGTTTGTTAGTGTTAGTATTTTCTTATTGTTGTGTAAGAGAGAAGAATAAATACTCTGTCGTTCCTGAAAGTGTTTGATTCTAACAGCTAAGATAAAACATCACAAGAGACAGAAGGAGAAAGAGGCGACTTTAAGGTGAAACCTGAACTCACGCTGCTCACAGATAGAGAGAGAGAGAGAGAGAGAGAGAGAGAGAGAGAGAGAGAGAGAGAGAGAGAGAGAGAGAGAGAGAGAGAGAGAGAGAACAACACACAAAGAAACGCTTTGAGAAAACGTGAGAGAGCAATGAAGGAAGATGTCTGTGTGTGTGTGTGTGTGTGTGTGTGTGTGTGTGTGTGTGTGTGTGTGTGTGTGTGTGTGTGTGTGTGTGTGTGAGAGAGAGAGAGAATACATTGGGGAAGTAGGACTAGTTCTAAAAGAGAACACCAAAGAGAGATTAGAATAGAAGTAAAAGAAACAGGGAAGAAATGTCCGAAGGAAGGAAGACGAAGAAAGAAAACTACAAACAAGAAAGAAGACAAGATTTCCTTAAAACCATAACCTGCTATAAGTGGCTGGGACAGAGACATCCACACAGAGTCAGACAGAGATGGACAGAGTCGGATAGAGTCAGAGTCAGTCAGAGACAGGCAGAGTCAGACAACCAGAGTCAGACAGAGACAGATAGTCAGACATAGAGAGACAGAGTCAGTCAGAGACAGGCAGAGTCAGACAACCAGAGTCAGACAAACAAAGTCAGACAGAGTCACTCAGTGTCAGAGACAGACTGAGACAAACAAAGAGAGTCAGAGTCAGCAGAGACAGAGGCAGACAGACAGAGAGACAAAGAGTTAGAGTCAAAGACAGACGAAGAGAAAGACAAAGAGAGTCAGACAGAGACAGGTAGAGTCAGTCAGAGTAAGTCAGAGACAGTCAGACAGAGTCAAAGACAGACAGAGACAGACAAAGAGAGTCAGAGTCGGATAGAGTCAGAGACAGGCAGAGTCAGACAACCAGAGTCAGACAGAGACAGATAGTCAGACAAAGAGAGACAGAGTCAGTCAGAGACGGACAGAGACAAAGAGAGTCAGACTGAGTCAGACAAACAGAGTCAGACAGAGTCACTCAGTGTCAGAGACAGACTGAGACAAACAAAGAGAGTCAGAGTCAGACATAGACATACAGAGTCAGAAGAGACAGAGGCAGACAGACAGAGAGACAAAGAGTTAGAGTCAAAGACAGACGAAGAGAAAGACAAAGAGAGTCAGACAGAGACAGGCAGAGTCAGTCAGAGTAAGTCAGAGACAGTCAGACAGAGTCAAAGACAGACAGAGACAGACAAAGAGAGTCAGAGTCAGTCAGAGACAGAAAGAGTCAGCAGAGTCTTCTCAGCACTGCTACAGTTAATGTAAAATCCCCCAATAGGATGACGACAGTTTGAATGAAACATTTAACATTTTTCTTTATGATTATAAACAGCTGCTTTACACACTGGTAGTGAGCTGCTGTCACACATGCTAATGATCACTAGTGAGAGATCTTTATTACCTCAAGATTGTTTTAAAGCCTGGACATCCTGCAAAGGTGTAAAAGTGTCATCAGTCCTGAGCTGTGTGATGGGAGTGTGTGATGGGAGCTGTGTGATGGGAGCTGTGTGATGGGAGTGTGTGATGGGAGCTGTGTGATGGGAGTGTGATGGGAGCTGTGTGATGGGAGTGTGTGATGGGAGTGTGTGATGGGAGCTGTGTGATGGGAGCTGTGTGATGGGAGTGTGTGATGGGAGTGTGTGATGGGAGTGTGATGGGAGCTGTGTGATGGGAGTGTGTGATGGGAGCTGTGTGATGGGAGTGTGATGGGAGCTGTGTGATGGGAGTGTGTGATGGGAGCTGTGTGATGGGAGTGTGTGATGGGAGCTGTGTGATGGGAGTGTGATGGGAGCTGTGTGATGGGAGTGTGTGATGGGAGTGTGTGATGGGAGTGTGTGATGGGAGCTGTGTGATGGGAGTGTGTGATGGGAGCTGTGTGATGGGAGTGTGTGATGGGAGCTGTGTGATGGGAGTGTGTGATGGGAGTGTGTGATGGGAGTGTGTGATGGGAGTGTGTGATGGGAGCTGTGTGATGGGAGCTGTGTGATGGGAGTGTGTGATGGGAGTGTGTGATGGGAGTGTGTGATGGGAGCTGTGTGATGGGAGTGTGTGATGGGAGTGTGTGATGGGAGTGTGATGGGAGCTGTGTGATGGGAGTGTGTGATGGGAGCTGTGTGATGGGAGCTGTGTGATGGGAGTGTGTGATGGGAGTGTGATGGGAGCGTGTGATGGGAGTGTGTGATGGGAGTGTGTGATGGGAGTGTGTGATGGGAGTGTGTGATGGGAGTGTGATGGGAGTGTGTGATGGGAGCGTGTGATGGGAGTGTGTGATGGGAGTGTGTGATGGGAGTGTGATGGGAGTGTGTGATGGGAGCGTGTGATGGGAGTGTGTGATGGGAGTGTGTGATGGGAGTGTGTGATGGAAGTGATGTTTTTACTCATTAAACTCAGCCCATAAAGATAAATTAGACTGAGTACGTGTCTTCGTCCCGCTTTAGTGCTGTCCCTCAATACAATAAAACAGAACACAGTGGAAACACTGAAGTCCATGTCCATGTCCATGTCCATGTCTCAAACACACCAGCGTGACTCATCAGAGGATGAACAGCTCTGCATTTCAGATCTAATCTCTGTTATATCCAGGATCCTTGAGGTTCTTTGGTTTAACCTTTTCTTCTAAGAATGTATGCAGTAATTAGTCATGAGTCAGTTAATGAATAGAGCTGCTTTCTGTCAGAGAAACACCAACACAGCAGGAGGTCAGACATCACCAGACCCCGACTCCAGTATGCTGGATTTTCCACCCCAGTGTTGCATACTGGTTTTATTTCTGCTTCAAATAAACCACTAAACCACATAAGGCAGGGCTTTAGGGTCTACATTAACTAGGAGAAATCATTCCAAGTAGAACCTCTTTGGGGTTTTTCTAAGAATTTACTTCACCCCTACAAGACTAAATGAAATGCTGGTCCACACTGACGGGGTCCCAAACATCACAGCATGACAACTGTCCTGACTACTGACAGCTTATATAATAATAATAATAATAAAGAGGTTTTATTAATAATTAGTTGTACTCTAGACCTTCAGGTGTTTAATGTAGTTTAATGTAAAGACATCACAGCATAATTTATCTCATCTTTTATATCTCCTGTGACGACCGACATGACGGTAAAGACTGCATCATGTCATCATATCCAGCTGGAATATAAACTACACACAACATACAGATCCACACTGTGGACGTCTGAGCATGTGCACATGGTGGAGACACGTCTACATCTGTGAGTTATACACATCGCTTCTCCCACGCAGATCACTCCCAAGCTCTAACACATCGGATGTTTCTTAGTTTAGTAAAAGATCCTGGGAGTAAAACAGTGTGTTTGTCGAGGCACTAAACTGTTTATAAAGACTTAAACCATGAGTACAAACCGTTAAAGAAACCGTATAAAAGTATCTTTTCTTTTCTTCTCTTCTCTTGTTTAAATATAAGAATCGGCTGCGTTAATGACGTATGTTATTCTGACATAATATTAGGAACAAATATCAAATCAGGGGTCACGGTGGCTTAGTGGTTAGCACGTTCCCCTCACACCTCCAGGGTCGGGCGTTCGATTCCCACCTCCACCTTGTGTGTGTGGAGTTTGCATGTTCTCCCCGTGCCTCGGGGGTTTCCTCCGGGTACTCCGGTTTCCTCCCCCGGTCCAAAGACATGCATGGTAGGTTGATTGGCATCTCTGGAAAATTGTCCGTAGTGTGTGTGTGAATGAGAGTGTGTGTGTGCCCTGTGATGGGTTGGCACTCCGTCCAGGGTGTATCCTGCCTCGATGCCCCATGACGCCTGAGATAGGCACAGGCTCCCCGTGACCCAAGAAGTTCGGATAAGCGGTAGAAGATGAATGAATGAATATCAAATCCCAAATGTTAGTCATTAGTGTGCACCACTCAGCACATCGGCCTGTATATGACTTTATAATTTAAATAAAAAATATTATCATTATTCCGTAGTTTATTTTTATGTCTATTGGTCCAATGCCACGAAATCACACAAAAGACAGTGAAGGATATTTTTTCTCCTTTTTTAAACTGTATCCCACATGTTCTCTCTACTAACATAAACCACCACACAGACCCGGTGTATGTCCATCTGATGGAGTCGTTACTCTGCCTGCCATCAACATGCTTTATAAATCATCCTCTGAGCAGCAGAGAAAGTGTGTGTAGGATTATTCAGCTGTAACACACTCAACCTCCAACACCTCATCAGCCAAAGAAAGCACTCACACTAGTAGTCAGTCAGTCAGTCAGTCAGTCACTAAGTCAGTCAGTCAGTCAGTCAGTCAGTCAGTCAGTCAGTCAGTCAGTCAGTCAGTCAGTCAGTCAGTCAGTAAGTCAGTCAGTCAGTCACTAAGTCAGTCAGTCAGTCAGCCAGTCAGTCAGTCAGTCAGTAAGTCAGTAAGTCAGTAAGTCAGTCAGTCAGTCAGTCAGTCAGTCAGACAGTCAGTCAGTCAGCCAGTCAGCCAGTCAGCCAGTCAGTCAGTCAGACAGTCAGTCAGTCAGTCAGACAGTCAGTCAGTCAGACAGTCAGACAGTCAGTCAGACAGTCCGTCAGTCAGACAGTCAGTCAGTCAGTCAGTCAGACAGTCAGTCAGTCAGTCAGTCAGACGGTTCATCAGTCAGTAAGTCAGTCAGACAGTCAGTCAGTCAGTCAGTCAGACGGTTCATCAGTCAGTCAGTCAGTCAGTCAGACAGTCAGTCAGTCAGACAGACAGTCAGTCAGACAGTCCGTCAGTCAAACAGTCAGTCAGTCAGTCAGTCAGTCAGACAGTCAGTCAGTCAGTCAGTCAGTCAGTCAGTCACTAAGTCAGTCAGTCAGTCAGTCAGTCAGTCAGTCAGTCAGTCAGTCAGTCAGTAAGTCAGACAGTCAGTCAGTAAGTCAGTCAGTCAGTCAGTCAGTAAGTCAGACAGTCAGTCAGTAAGTCAGTCAATCAGTCAGTCAGCCAGTCAGTCAGCCAGTCAGTAAGTCAGCCAGCCAGTCAGTCAGTCAGTCAGCCAGTCAGTCAGCCAGTCAGTCAGTCAGTCAGACAGTCAGTCAATCAGTCAGACAGTCAGTCAGACAGTCAGTAAGTCAGTCAGTCAGTCAGTAAGTCAGTCAGTCAGTCAGTTAGTCACTAAGTCAGTCAGTCAGTCAGTCAGTCAGTAAGTCAGACAGTCAGTCAGTAAGTCAGTCAGTCAGTCAGTCAGTCAGTCAGTCAGTAAGTCAGTAAGTCAGACAGTCAGTCAGTAAGTCAGTCAATCAGTCAGTCAGCCAGTCAGTCAGCCAGTCAGTAAGTCAGCCAGCCAGTCAGTCAGTCAGCCAGTCAGTCAGCCAGTCAGTCAGTCAGACAGTCAGTCAATCAGTCAGACAGTCAGTCAGTCAGTCACTAAGTCAGTCAGTCCGTCAGTCAGACAGTCAGACAGTCAGACAGACAGTCAGTCAGTCAGTCCGTCAGTCAGTCAGACAGTCAGACAGACAGACAGTCAGTCAGTCAGTCAGACAGTCAGTCAGTCATTCAGTCAGTTAGTCAGTCAGTCAGTCAGTCAGTCAGTCAGTCAGTCAGTCAGTCAGTCAGACAGTCAGACAGTCAGTCAGACAGTCAGACAGTCAGACAGTCAGTCAGTCAGTCAGTCAGTCAGACAGTCAGTCAGTCAGTCAGTCAGTCAGTCAGTCAGTCAGTCTGGCTACAGAATGTGAGCCCACACCTCAGGGGGTTTGTTTAGCATGTAGCTTAGCTAGACTCTGTAGATGCTGCGTGGTCATGAGCAAAGTCACAGACGTGTGTCATGCTGAACACGAGCAGATACAGATTTGGGGTTTAGTCTTCACACGAGACAGTGTGAGATACTTTTACGTCTTCTTCATGTATTCATGTTATTGAAGACCACTTTAGTACTTCTCTATCCAATCCTCTGTGCACTCTTCTATATACTCCACTCTATCCCTCGCTCCTCCATACACTCGTCCATTTACTCTGCCATAAACACCTCACGTTACTGCACACCTTCAGAATACATCACAATACACACACGACAAAAAGGATCTGGGACTTTCATTCATTCATGGTTCACTTTTAATGCACAATGTTAACACACACACACACACACACACACACACACACACACACACACACACACACACACACACACACACACACACACACACACATATTGTGACAGCTCAAAAGCTGAATGTAGTCATGGTACTGTAGGATTCAGGGTGATGACGTCATTGTGTCATTATTATTCCCAGATGTGGCCAAATCCAGATGATTCTGTTCGTTACCACGTGCACAAATGATTCATTCAGTAAATCTCCATAATATGCCTTAATGCATGAAGCTTTACATTAAGTTTGTATTTTTGCTAAAGTCTAAATGATTTCTCCCACCACATATTGCACTATTCTGCTGTTTAATCCTCAGCAGACTGTTTTTTTCTGCCACAGTCATTAACTGTTTCTCTGCTTCTGATTAAAGCCACATTTCTAGAGGTATAGAGGCTCAAGGCCATGTGCAGGGTTGCCAGATTGGACATTTACAAACCTCTGCTGTAATTTAGGACTGATTTAATAAGACAAAATGGGGAAATGTGCAGGAAAAAAATTACCGAATGGTTTTTCTTTCTTTCTTTCTTTCTTTCTTTCTTTCTTTCTTTCTTTCTTTCTTTCTTTCTTTCTTTACATTTGGCGATGTCACTGTTGTGCTAATAAAGAACAATAATGGAAAAACAGTGGAATGGATTGTTTTTAAATACTTCATTTTTTTGATTATTTTTTATTTTTCTGCGGTTTTTCTTGCTTTCTTTCTGTCTTCACACGTCATATTGTTCTTGTGGCATTCTAAAGGTTTAAAAGTGAAAAAAGGAATAATGTGATGTGGCCGTAAATGTGAAATCTGGCAACCCGGTGGTGGTAGATGTCTGAGTGCAGAGCAGAAACTCCACTGAGCTGAAAGTTCTCAATGCTGCTCGGAGCCGCTGCGCCTCACTCACTCACACACACACACACACACACACACACACACACACACACACACACACACACACACACACACACACACACTTGCCCCAATGATCGGAGTACGCCAGCAGTGTGTTGAGTGTGTTGAGTGTGTTGAGTGTGTTGAGTGTGTGTGTCCGCGTTCACAGTAACACCGATATGGATTATTTTTACCTCCTACTCTGCGCCGTCACACTCGGTCTGGTGGAGAACTCCAGAGGTGAGGACTTTATCTAACACACACACACACACACACAC